>NC_141693.1:880135244-880412744 GCF_964263255.1 Lissotriton vulgaris
ACACTTTCTCACCATGGATTTGGTCCAGAACACTTGGTTCCAATATTAGACCTTCCGAGCTATGCCCCCAGACCCCTGCAGCCACCCGCCAAAAAGCAGAACACCCCCAAACAGGCAAAAAGCAAAAATGGGCCTACCTTCAATTCAGTCCAAATACACTCTGCAGCTAGGCCCTAAATCCCCTTTTCAACCATGGATTTTCTGGAGAAAAAAAATGCAATCAAAATTAGACTGTGCCAGCAGTACTCCCAGACCCCAAAACCCACCCCCAATAACCTAGAAGCCCCCCAAACATCACCCCAAAAACAGGCAAGTGAGCAAAAACGGAAAAACTTTTTCACCATGGATTTGGTCCAAAACACTTGATTCCGATATTAGACCTTCCGAGCTATGCCCCCAGACCCCTGCAGCCACCTGCAACCAAGCATAACACCCCTAAACAGGAAAAAAGCAAAAATGCAAAAACTCGTACTTAGAAAATTTTCAGCCAAACAGTCAAAATCGGTCCAAACGCGCTCTGCAGCTAGGCACTAACTCCTCTTTCACACCATGGATTTTCTTCAAATCACTCCCAATAAAGACCCCCACACCCTCCCCCACAAATCTAGAACACCCCCAAACAGCCCCCCAAAAACATGCAATACTGGTATATTCAGAACATGGCAAATTGCGCTGTTCACAAAACATTGCTGTTTTTAGCACTTCCACTACTTCGATCCTCTTGACACTCACCTGGACAGTCACTTGTTCCAGCGATTCACAAGAATCTCAGCAAGGCAGAACAAAATCAAACCACTGCGCTCTTTGAAGAAGAAGAAGAAGAAGAAGAAGAAGGTCTACGACTAGATTTCACTGCGTTTTCACCCAAACATACGCGCCAGCAAAATACCAAAAAAGGCCAAAATTCTGCCAATTATGGACCAAAGAACACCAAACCCCCCTAAAACATTGCCAACATCATTATGAACGAGCCTGCATCGGGCCCGAGCCCTAGAATCAGCGTGAACCATACCAACTTAAACCCAAAAACCCTAGTAAATCGCACTGAACCCTAAACCGTAGATATGCTTTGTCTGTCTGTGTCAAAGAGCCTAGGTATGCTACATCAGGAGGATGCTTCATTTAGTGGTGCCTGCCTTGACCGTCTGCATGGCCCTGCCACAAGCATGGGCCAAAAATCAGTTCCGCTCAAGAATTTGCGATTTTTTGGTACTTTCGCGAGATTTGCGAAATACCGAAAAACAGTAAATTTTGCAAACATAATGGATGTTTGGCCCAAGCTTGAGGCAGTGCCATGCAGAGGGTCAAGGCAGGCACGACTGAGTGAAGCAACCGAATGTAGCAAACCTAGGCTCTTTGTCAGACAGACAAAGCATATCTAATTGTATGCAGCAAGCCACAAAGCCCCAATTTTACATGAACTGCTGTCTGGAGTGGACTCTGCCTGGCATAACAACAACAGTACACTGCCTCGCCCTCGACCAATACATACCACGAAATGAGAGACATGTAGTCCTGCTGTAGTACTTGTTGTAGAATGGTTTACCTGTTTGCCACTCACAAATTGGCCATAGTTCTTCCGTACACCGAGCTGATGATCCATCCATCCCAGTGAGTGACTGTAAAGAAAAAAGATATATTATTTAATCAATCATCATGGTATTTTGGCAAGTGAGTCTGCTCCAAGGACATTTTGTGAAATGCAATATAGTGGCCCCTGAATTTGAAGTACAACTTTAATTAAACAAGGTAAAAAAACAGAGTTGTTGACATGAGTTACAATTACTGTGTGAAAGATTAAATAATAACTAAGACAAGACATATGAATCATCATTTCATGCTTAAAAAACAAACAGCAATTGGTTTCATCAGAGCCAGACAGCCATTGCTGTCCACTGCATGCCATCTTCTCAATTATTCATTACCTGTTCTACTTTTTGTCCGCATCTTCTTCGGAAAGTGAGGGCCCACAGGGCAGCCTCTCCTGTCAATATCAGAAGTAACTCTGTCAGCAATCAGCAAGCATGTAGTCAGTCAGTAATTTCAGTCCCACTTGAGGGGACTCGTCGTAATCCATCCATCTGCCTTGAGGGAAATGGATAGGGGGAGTCTGGAGGAGGAGTATAAAGGAGCATGATTGAGTTGTGAACTTGTGAATCTCAGGAATGCAGACTGCGGCACCTTCAAATCAATATGGAATATAAGATGAAGACAGTGTTGCTGATGGACTTGTTGTGATTAGGTGATTAGAGTTTTGTTGTGGTAAAAGTTGCAAAACAAAGAAAGACACACAGGAATAAAAGTGAATAAGGATGAAAAAAAGGAAGTCATTTTCAGGGCTCGGTGTCAGGGAAGTAGAGCTCGTCCTCAAACTCCATGAATTGAGACGGGAGTAGGTCAGGTAACAGAGAAGAACTTCCGTCACCTAAGTCGGTGTCCTCTTCTTCCTGCGTGCATTCACGTACTTTGTAATCTGGTGGTATCAAGTGCTGATTCATGTTGATCAGTGTTAACCTCTCCACATTTTTGGCCGAGAGCCGGGTCCTTTTTGAAGTTACAATGGCACCAGCAGCACTGAAAACACGTTCAGTAGACACGCTTGCGAGTGGGCAAGACAAATAATTTATAGCCAGGTTGGTGGTGATCAGTGGCCATTGAGCCATTTTCCTGTACCAATACAGCAATGGGTTTGTATTAACAAAGACCTGTGTTGGGTCATCCAGATAGGCCTGCAGCATCAACTCAAGGTTCTCCATGGTTGCTCCACTTTGCGTACCATCTGTGGCCTTCTCAAAATTATCCATTTCCCATAGCTGACTCCTATTTCAACTCACTCGAAGGAGACCTTCGCCTCCTCCTATGGGACGGCGGTTCTCCCCGCATTGCTATCATTTCACTTACACAGGGATGGTAAGATGGATGTATTGCCCTTCCAACTGTTCGACTTTACTACTGGGCTACTCAATTGGTTGCCACTAACTCGTGGATCTATGGTTCACCCACGAACCCTGCTTTTCACCTAGAGAGGTACCAGAAGGGTCACGGAGGCTACCTCGGGGCTCTGTATGGGAAACACTCTCGTGCCCGGTATATAGGCCTGATGTCCCACACAATCACAATCTGGCACCGTGCAAACAAGCGACTCGGATGGACCGACACCCTCACATTGTCCACCCCACTTTGGACTTCACATAAACTCGGCACATTATGTCATTATCGAGGCTTCGATAAATGGGACACAATAGGCATATCCACCATAGGTGACATGCTTCGCAAGGGTGAATTGCTGACATTTGAAGAGCTCCAGAAGACACATGACTTGGCCCAATCTGAGGCTTTCCGATACCTCCAAATTAAACATGCTATACTTGCCAAAGTCCCGGACCTCTCTTCTCTCCCACAATCCTCGCCCTTCGAGGACAGACTCCTGTCAGAACCCATTCAGGCCAAAGCAATATCCTACACCTACCGTAAATTATGTAATAACATGCCGAATACTTTCCACCTTTTACAAGATAAATGGCAGAATGACATCCGAATCTTAGATGAGGCTGAGTGGCAGGTGGCATTGATGTCCCCGCGTGAATCAGCTATCAATCACAGATTCAGACTTATACAATTAAAGATATTGCACAGAACATACATATCCGCTCCTCTTCTGGCCAAAATTGGTAGACGCTCATCTGACCTCTGTCTCCGTAACTGTGGCCAAACGGGTACCTTCTACCACATTTTATGGGAATGCCCGGTGATTCAAGACTTCTGGATACGCACCACCCAGAAAATGACTGATGCAATAGGAAAGCCTGTCCCTCTGACCCCCAAATGTGAACTCCTCAATGTATGGGACCCCACAGATCTAACTGCAATGGAACAACAGTGGGCGGGTTTGGGTTTTCTCTTACTGAAACGTGAAATAGCTATGCATTGGGGCTCACCGTCTAAACTGCTCCTGATTAGGTGGGTAGCTGCTATGGATGTGTGCATGTTGTATGAGAAAACGGTCTACAAGATTAGGGGATGTCCTGGTGTTTGGGATAAGAAATGGGGACGATGGACTATTTATAGAGGCGAACTGTGTACTTCTCCCTCAGCAGACATGGGAATGACCAGACCTACTCCCCCCTTGTAATCGTGTTTGTGGTGCACTGCTGTAATATGCGTTTTCTGTGTAAAGATTGTAACCTACGACTGTTTGATAAACATTACCTCTGCTTTTGTTCAATAAAATATTTTAAACAAAAAAAATAAAATGTAGAATACCCCCAATCAGACCCCAAAAAACGTGCGATACTGCTACCTGTCTGAGGCCTAGTGGAAAATGGTGACAAAACGTACTTTGAAAGTAAAGTAGGTCCAAATCCCCCCTTTCCCACCATGGATTTTCTTCAAATCACTTGCAACCAAAATTAGACATTTCTCGACAAGTGCTCCAAGAGTAGACCCCAGAACCCAGTTGCCAAAATCTCGAACACCCCCAAACACATGCAATACTGCTAACCCTAACGAGCCCTAAGTTAAAAATAGTGTCAAACGTTTTTTTCAACTAGGCCCTAACTCCCCTTTGCCAACATGGATTTTCTCCAAACCACTTGCAATCAAAAGTATCCATACCCAGCGTTGCTCCAAGACCTCCCAAGCCCCCCCAAACACCAGGAACCCCCAAGCAGGCCCCTGAAAACACGAAAGTGAGCGAAAAGTCTGAAAAGTTAAAAATGTTCCCACCATGGATTTTCTCCAAACCACTTTTACCGGTATTAGACCTTCACATCAATGCCCTCAGACCCATCAACCCAGGTGGAAACAAGTTTAACACCCCTAAACAGCCGAAAAGCAAAACACACAAAAAGTGACACTTAGAATTATTTAACCCTCAATGCCAAATCACTCCGTTCGCGCTCTGCAGCTAGGCCCTAACTCCCCTTTGCCACCATGGATTTTCTCCAAACCACTTGTAATCAAAAGTATCCATACCCAGCATTGCGCCAAGACCTCACAACCCCCCCACAAACCAGGAACCCCCCCAAGCAGGCCCCCGAAAACACGAAAGTGAGCGAAAACTCTGAAAAGTTAAAAACTTTTTCACTATGGATTTTATCCAAAACACTTTTATCCGGTATGAGACCTTCCTAGTAATTCCCCCAGACCCGTCAAACCCGGCGAAAACAAGTTTAACCCCCCCCCCCCAAACAGCCAAAAAGCAGAAATGGAAAAATGGGGACTTTGACATATTACTGCCTAGTTCCCAGATCACTCCGTGCGCGCTCTGCAGCTAGGCCCTAACTCCCCTTTGCCACCATGGATTTTCTTCAAGCCTCTTTCAATCAAAAGTATCCATACCCAGCGTTGCTCCCAGACCTCACAACCCCCCCCACAAACACCAGGAACACCCCCAAGCACACCCCCGAAAACACGAAAGTGAGCGAAAACTCTGAAAAGTTAAAAACTTTTTCACGATGGATTTTATCCAAAACACTTTTATCCGGTATTAGACCTTCCTAGCATTGCCCCCAGACCCATCAACCCAGGCGAAAACAAGTTTACCCCCCCAAACAGCCAAAAAGAAAAAAGGAAAAATGGGGACTTTGACAAATGTCTGCATAGTTCCCAGATCACTCCGTGCGCACTCTGCAGCTAGGCCCTAACACCCCTTTGCCACCATGGATTTTCTTCATACCTCTTGCAATCAAAAGTATCCATACCCAGCGTTGCTCCAAGACCCCAAAATTCAGTCCAAATGCACTGTGCAGCTAGGCCCTAACACCCCATTTCCACCATGGATTTCCTGAAAAAAAATGCAATCAACATTAGACTGTGCCAGTAGTGCTCCCAGACCCCAAAACCCACCCACAAAAACCTAGAAGCCCACCAAACAGCACCCCAAAGACAGGCAAGTGACCAAAAACACTTTCTCACCATGGATTTGGTCCAGAACACTTGGTTCCAATATTAGACCTTCCGAGCTATGCCCCCAGACCCCTGCAGCCACCCGCCAAAAAGCAGAACACCCCCAAACAGGCAAAAAGCAAAAATGGGCCTACCTTCAATTCAGTCCAAATACACTCTGCAGCTAGGCCCTAAATCCCCTTTTCAACCATGGATTTTCTGGAGAAAAAAAATGCAATCAAAATTAGACTGTGCCAGCAGTACTCCCAGACCCCAAAACCCACCCCCAATAACCTAGAAGCCCCCCAAACATCACCCCAAAAACAGGCAAGTGAGCAAAAACGGAAAAACTTTTTCACCATGGATTTGGTCCAAAACACTTGATTCCGATATTAGACCTTCCGAGCTATGCCCCCAGACCCCTGCAGCCACCTGCAACCAAGCATAACACCCCTAAACAGGAAAAAAGCAAAAATGCAAAAACTCGTACTTAGAAAATTTTCAGCCAAACAGTCAAAATCGGTCCAAACGCGCTCTGCAGCTAGGCACTAACTCCTCTTTCACACCATGGATTTTCTTCAAATCACTCCCAATAAAGACCCCCACACCCTCCCCCACAAATCTAGAACACCCCCAAACAGCCCCCCAAAAACATGCAATACTGGTATATTCAGAACATGGCAAATTGCGCTGTTCACAAAACATTGCTGTTTTTAGCACTTCCACTACTTCGATCCTCTTGACACTCACCTGGACAGTCACTTGTTCCAGCGATTCACAAGAATCTCAGCAAGGCAGAACAAAATCAAACCACTGCGCTCTTTGAAGAAGAAGAAGAAGAAGAAGAAGAAGGTCTACGACTAGATTTCACTGCGTTTTCACCCAAACATACGCGCCCGCAAAATACCAAAAAAGGCCAAAATTCTGCCAATTATGGACCAAAGAACACCAAACCCCCCTAAAACATTGCCAACATCATTATGAACGAGCCTGCATCGGGCCCGAGCCCTAGAATCAGCGTGAACCATACCAACTTAAACCCAAAAACCCTAGTAAATCGCACTGAACCCTAAACCGTAGATATGCTTTGTCTGTCTGTGTCAAAGAGCCTAGGTATGCTACATCAGGAGGATGCTTCATTTAGTGGTGCCTGCCTTGACCGTCTGCATGGCCCTGCCACAAGCATGGGCCAAAAATCAGTTCCGCTCAAGAATTTGCGATTTTTTGGTACTTTCGCGAGATTTGCGAAATACCGAAAAACAGTAAATTTTGCAAACATAATGGATGTTTGGCCCAAGCTTGAGGCAGTGCCATGCAGAGGGTCAAGGCAGGCACGACTGAGTGAAGCAACCGAATGTAGCAAACCTAGGCTCTTTGTCAGACAGACAAAGCATATCTAATTGTATGCAGCAAGCCACAAAGCCCCAATTTTACATGAACTGCTGTCTGGAGTGGACTCTGCCTGGCATAACAACAACAGTACACTGCCTCGCCCTCGACCAATACATACCACGAAATGAGAGACATGTAGTCCTGCTGTAGTACTTGTTGTAGAATGGTTTACCTGTTTGCCACTCACAAATTGGCCATAGTTCTTCCGTACACCGAGCTGATGATCCATCCATCCCAGTGAGTGACTGTAAAGAAAAAAGATATATTATTTAATCAATCATCATGGTATTTTGGCAAGTGAGTCTGCTCCAAGGACATTTTGTGAAATGCAATATAGTGGCCCCTGAATTTGAAGTACAACTTTAATTAAACAAGGTAAAAAAACAGAGTTGTTGACATGAGTTACAATTACTGTGTGAAAGATTAAATAATAACTAAGACAAGACATATGAATCATCATTTCATGCTTAAAAAACAAACAGCAATTGGTTTCATCAGAGCCAGACAGCCATTGCTGTCCACTGCATGCCATCTTCTCAATTATTCATTACCTGTTCTACTTTTTATCCGCATCTTCTTCGGAAAGTGAGGGCCCACAGGGCAGCCTCTCCTGTCAATATCAGAAGTAACTCTGTCAGCAATCAGCAAGCATGTAGTCAGTCAGTAATTTCAGTCCCACTTGAGGGGACTCGTCGTAATCCATCCATCTGCCTTGAGGGAAATGGATAGGGGGAGTCTGGAGGAGGAGTATAAAGGAGCATGATTGAGTTGTGAACTTGTGAATCTCAGGAATGCAGACTGCGGCACCTTCAAATCAATATGGAATATAAGATGAAGACAGTGTTGCTGATGGACTTGTTGTGATTAGGTGATTAGAGTTTTGTTGTGGTAAAAGTTGCAAAACAAAGAAAGACACACAGGAATAAAAGTGAATAAGGATGAAAAAAAGGAAGTCATTTTCAGGGCTCGGTGTCAGGGAAGTAGAGCTCGTCCTCAAACTCCATGAATTGAGACGGGAGTAGGTCAGGTAACAGAGAAGAACTTCCGTCACCTAAGTCGGTGTCCTCTTCTTCCTGCGTGCATTCACGTACTTTGTAATCTGGTGGTATCAAGTGCTGATTCATGTTGATCAGTGTTAACCTCTCCACATTTTTGGCCGAGAGCCGGGTCCTTTTTGAAGTTACAATGGCACCAGCAGCACTGAAAACACGTTCAGTAGACACGCTTGTGAGTGGGCAAGACAAATAATTTATAGCCAGGTTGGTGGTGATCAGTGGCCATTGAGCCATTTTCCTGTACCAATACAGCAATGGGTTTGTATTAACAAAGACCTGTGTTGGGTCATCCAGATAGGCCTGCAGCATCAACTCAAGGTTCTCCATGGTTGCTCCACTTTGCGTACCATCTGTGGCCTTCTCAGCACTGGAACGAGCAAACCCTTGATGAGTTAGCCAATCGGCTTCCGACAATATTATGGCTGGGCCTGGTGCAGGTGAGGATGATGATATGGTTGCTGCTGGTGTCGTTAACGGTTGTGAGGGAAAGTGATCCCCTTCGCCCACAGATTCAGAAGTGGAACTTGACGCTGGATCGCCTGCTAATTCAGTTGGACTTCTGAAGGCTCCTTGAATTTTCTGCCGATCTTTTTCAAACCGACTGGCTGACACAGCTAGCCAATGTTTGTACTTTGAAACATCTGCTTCATCAAAAGGAATAAATACTTTGCTGGCCACTGCCTTTTTGTACCGTGGATCCAGAACAGTGGCACAAATGTAATGTTGTTCTGTATGTATGTTTTGACGCCTTTCATTGGCAACTAGGCGGCTTAATAAGTTCTCCGCCAACAGATATGCATCTTGCTTTCCAACATCATCTCTAAACGTTGAAGACACCGCCTTCAGTTGGTGCTCTAGCATGACCAACAATGGGATAGCTTTGCTCAAAGAACAGTCCTCCCTGCTGACTTCACGCGTGAAGACCTCAAAAGGATGAAGCATGTCTGTCAGGCTTTTAACTAGCTGTCATTCCTCCAACTCTAGCCTCATGTCTTTCATAGCAGAACCTAGTGAAAAGATATAGTCATTGATTACCATGCACTGCTCAAACAGACGCTCAAGCATGTAAAAGGTTGAGTTCCAACGTGTTGCCACCTCCTGGATGAGTCCTTTGACTGGCACTTTACGTTCATGTTGAATGCTCCTCAGCTCCTTCCGGGCCTTAAAAGAATGGCTGAAATGTGTGCAGATTCTTCGGCAGGTGGTCAGTAACTTTTTGACTGGCTTTTCATTTTTCAAGAAATCTTGAACAACTAGGTTTCTACAGTACGCCAAACACGGCACTCTGAAATATTCACCTTCATGCATGGCCTATATTACTGCAATTATCCGTGGAAACATAACCAACTATCCGATTTCTTGGTTGCAGCCATTCCGAGACCTTACTGTTAAACTCCTCATAAATGTTTTTTGCAGTATGAGTTTTCTCCATGGCAAACATGGCTAATGTTGCATGTTTCCGAGTAGCTTGAAAAACTGTGTCCAGGTCAACAACTGCACTTGACTTGTCTCTAACCCCTGCAAAAGAACCTGCAAAAGAGGCCCAGTGTGCAGTGATGCACATGTAATCAAGGGCTTGGCAACTGGTCCACATGTCTGTTGTCAAGTGGATAGTGTGAACAGCACTCTTCTGCAAAGCTGCCCCAATCACCTCCAGCACATCTTGATGTAGTGCTGGAACCGCAACTCTGTCAAAATAGGACCAGCTAGGAACCTTCCATTTAGGGCAGACAGTTGCCATTAATTCTAGAAACCCCACCCCTTCCACGAAAGAAAAAGGGAGAAGGTCCAGCGCTAGCATTTTAGCCGCTTTGTGTTACACAGACGTACCGTTGGGTGGTTGCGTTCCAATGGCGCCTCCGACCACAACATTCCGCGAATGGTGGGCTGGATCATTTTATGTGATGATGAGGATGATGACGTCTTCAAACCAGTTAGGCCCAGTGATGTCGTTTTTCGCATTGGTGTCTCTCCAACACTCTTAGTGTGCCTCATAGATGTTGCAGGGTTAGAGGGTGTGGGCGATACCACTGCAGTGCCGCTGCAAGCAGAACTGGGTGTACCAGAAAAAATATGTGTCGCTTCTTCACTTCCCCCCTGCAGGATCAGCCTCTCGTCATCATCAGATGCAATATCAAGGGATACATTCAGATTTGTTTTTCTTTTGCCTTCCTCGATCTTCCTTATGTGTGCTTCCCAAATGATAGTGTGGTGTTGCTTGAGATGACCTCTCTGGCCTCCGGTACCATCGTTGGTACCAAGCTTACCCCGATTAACGCATGCTTTACAAATCGAACAAACGACCATGTTTTCCGCCTTTGCGCTAACAGTAAAGAAGTCCCAAACTGGGGACTGGTGATGTCTGCTGAAGGTGGAGGTGCTACTTTGACTTTTAATGCCAGATGAAGTGGAGGATGGGCGTGGCTGAATTTGTTTCTGTTGTTCACTTACTGCACCACTACTTGAGGTCGAGCTGGATGGAGGTCCATGCCGGCCCTTCTGACAAAAAAAGATGGAATCTGTAGGTCGTGTTGGTGTTGTAGTTAACGGTGGTGGTACCAGTGCCACGCCGCCCATATCCCGCTCAGCAGCCATTCGGGATAGGGTCAAAATGTGTGTCTGCTGCATGCCTGCTGGGGCTGGAGTGACGACTGTGATGACTGGGTCGTCGTCAGACTATTCATCAGCAGCAGAAGACACTACTTCTTGTTCGTCATCACCCATAAGTCAAAGCTTTGCCGGAGCCTTCCTTTTCGGCTTAGCTACCTTTTTCGGCTCATGGCGTGACTCACTCTCAGACTGCATGGCTGGGTTCCAATCATGATCAAGGTCATCAGAATGAAGGGGGCTTGAAGAAGAACTTGTAGTAGTAGTAGTATTCCTCCTTGACCCTTATCTTTCTGGGGATCTGGAAGACAATGGATAATCATCATCAGGAGGAGTGGCTTCCTCGGATGATACCTCCTCTTGAATATTAATTTCCTGATGTACCCCTACTTCTGGAGGAACAAGCGTTGTAGGCAGTTGTGCCGCTCCATGAACCTCCAGTTGCACCTCTCCATACACCTGTCCATGCGCCTCTCCTTGCGGCTCTACTTGCGCCTCTCCTTGTGGCTCTACTTGCGCCTCTCCTTGTGGCTCTACTTGCGCCTCTCCTTGCGGCTCTACTTGCGCCTCTCCTTGCCCATGTACTTGCGCTTGTACTAGTTGCACCTGTGTTTGTGGCTGTGGTTGTTGAACACTCGTCAGCTGAGTTACACCCGGCGTTGATTGGATGGTACTTTCTTGTGATGAGCCAAGATCACTGGTCGATGGTGATTGAACAACCAAAGTGGCTGCTGTAGCAGCACTCATGTTCTTGGACCTAAGTTGGCGTGGTGGCACTGAGCCCAATGAAGCGGAGGTGCTGCTTCCATCTTGGTCCCTGGCAGACACCGCTGCTGCTGCAGGCGTAGTTTTTATTTCTCAAAAAATGTGTCGGTGGGCACACCAGTCTCCATGGTAGGCGGTGCCACTTGCTTCTTCTGCTCCTTCTTACAGGCAGTGGCACTGGCAACTTTTTTCGCTGAGGCGCTACGGCCAATTTTCTTTGGGGCTATCAGGTAGATTCATCAAAGACCCGTGTTGCGAGTCTGTAATAGCGATTCATAAGGAATCGCTATTACAGACTCGCAAAACGGGATTCATGTAGGAATCTCAAAATTAAATGCGATTCCTACACATTCCTTATTTGCGATTAGCAAATTGCTAATCGCAAATAAGGAATAACTCCCCATTCATTCCTATGGGCCAAAAGGCCCATTGGAATGAATGGGGAGTATTCCTTATTTGCGATTAGCAATTTGCTAATCGCAAATAAGATAGCGATTTAAAGGGTGCCAGGGGTGTCCAAAGGACACCCTATAGCTCCCCTTAAATGCAAATTCAAACAGGTGTTGCGCACACACATGTCCAAAGGACATGTGTGTGTGTAACATGCAAAAGAAAAAAATGCACTAAAGTGCTTTTTACTCTTTTTTCGCAATTTACCACGAAGTCAGATTTCGTGGTAAATTGCGACCAAATATTGCGAATTCGCAATTTTAAATTGGGTGATGAATTGCATTTAAGGAATCTCTATTAGAGATTCCTTAAATACAATTCCTCGCAAATATGCGATTTCGCAAATAGCGATTTATGCATTTGCGATGATGAATCCCAAATGCAAAAATCGCACTCGCAAAGGGCCAGATTCTCAGAATCAGGCCCTTTGCGAGCGCAATTTCGTTTCATGAATCGGGCTGTATCTTCTTGAGATGTCAGAACAGCATGCCGCAGTTGCACGAGTTGCAGAGTTGTCTTGTCTGTGGCCACACGTGACGTTGTCCTGCACACACCACTGCAGGACTTCTTCCTGGCACTTGTGGTTCTCTTATGCACCTAAAAGCAATTGAAGCCAGAGGAACATCAGTTATACACCCCAAAAAGTCGAAAAACACACAAAAATCACCATAATCCCATGCCATCCATGCCCTCAATGATGTTTAAATTCAAGACACCCCACAGAAAGACTAGCCCCATACACCACTGAGTACCCCTGGGCATAATGGTTGAAAGCAAGGCAAACTGGGTGCAGGCCTGAGCACACTGCCTGGCTTCAAAATAGCCCCTTGACCCCCACCACATGGCAAGGCCCTGCCTGTACCAGGCCTCAAAATGGCCCCCACCCACATGGCCTGGCCCTAACTGTTGTGAACGTATCTAGGACCCTAATTAAATATTCCCGATTTATGCCCTTATGTGGTTATAACAAATCATATCCTTATAAAGGCATAAGAATCATATCCATATTTAGTAATAGCCAATGCAGTCCAAATACGGCATAACTACTTCCTTAAGACTCCTAGAAAGTACAACGCGTTCTTTAAACAAACCAAACCTCCAGCAGCCCAGGAATTCCCCCCTGCTTTTGTTTTGATGTGTCCTAGAACTCCTGCGAGTCCTGAAAGAACTGCCAGTTCTTAGTGACGTCTTATGTCCAACCTTACGTCAAACACGGCACCTTCCAGGTATAAATATACCAGCATTTGCCTTAAGCAACACACAGTGGTTTGGAGCAGAGCAGCTATCTACTTACCCAAAGCCCAGCTGATGCGAGTGCCGAAGGAAGCCGTCCCTCCCATTTGACGCACTGAGAAAGACGCTGTCTTTTCTCCTGCCGAGAAAATCCAGCTCCAGTGTTTCCGGTCACCCTTGCCTGGTTACTGGGAGACCGAGTCCTGAGAACGAGATACAAGACCTCCTTCAGTCTAAAACCAAGGAACGGAGCTGATTAGACCCTTAGAGAATTCTTGATTCAGATTCTTGGCACCTCGTCCAAAGAGATGTATGACCTGCAAGTTTCAAGGACAGCGGCAGAGATACATACCCTGTTATCGACAAATTGCCCCGTGCATTTCGTAGAAATGTTAAGCCAAATCTTAAACATGTCAGATACCAGTGGCATCGCACATGTATTTAAGACAATTTTTTCTGGACTGTTAGCACCCTTTGAAACAGTTCTGGGCATCTTCCGGAACTTTGTGCATTCTCTTTTCGGTGGCCTGCCTCTTATTTTGGGACTCGTAGCAGCAATTTTATTTTTGTTCCTTCTGCTCGGATATGGCAAGCCAAGTCACAGACAAAACTCAAGCTACGATGGAAGAAACGATCCTAGCAATACGATACCGAGACCGTATCACTAAGGTCCTCGGATTGGCCCGGCTAAGAGATCTGAATACTACCTGGTTTCTTTCATTCAGACCAATTTGGCAAAATTGCATCTTACCTGTGCTACGATATCTGCTATGCGGAGAAGAATGCGTGTTGGACGTCTGTCTTACACTACCATCAGCAGTACCAATGGATATCGACGCTTTGCTTTGCCCGGTAACGACTCATGCAACGTGTTGTCCCCAGCGGCTATCGATTCTGATGACGGCATTGGTTGAGGCTTCACCATTACGATTAGGTGGCGATGAAAGTGGCATCTCACAGGTACAACCTTCTGTGAATATTGCTAATCTGAACACCGATGATGGCAATTCATTGCATATATGCATTATTTCTGATTTTTCAGCGTTTGCCCAACTTTCACCTACTGTTGTAGACAAATTTTTTGCTGGCCTAGCTGAGATAATGTTCTCTCCTTACAACGAGAATAATATTTGAAAAAGCGAGCACACAGCCTTCCCTGAACTCTGAATTCGTCCTTCAGTTTTTATAAACAACACTGCTGAAAACATTTGGAACTATTTTTTCCCATGAAAGCAAAATAATTTTTTCCCAATTTCCAAAATATTTACTTTTTTGCAGGTTACTGGGAGATTGAGTCTTGAGAACGAGATACAAGACCTCCTTCATTCTAAAACCAAGGTACGGAGCTGATTAGACCCTTAGAGAATTCTTGATTCAGATTTTTGGCAAAACTAACTTAACTTAATACTGCAACTCCCTTACTCCTTCTCATGTACTAGGCTTAGGTTAGGTACACTGGGGTAGGCGTAATATAGAAGCACCAGTTGAGTACGTTTAGTCAACTTTTATCATTGTATGTAATTGTATATATTTTATCAGTTTTAAGTATCATATGGCTCAAAAACCATATCAATGCTTTTACAGTATTATTTCATAATACTCCTTTTACTGTACGCACTTTACTTTCTGATAAGTATTGCAATTGTGGCAATTCACTTCTCTTGCATGAGAAAGAAGACTGCTCAATAAATAACATCTTTTATTGAAAACGCCCGTCTCTCTATTTCTCTGCTCTCTGGTGAAACTAAGCATGCACGATTGAGTAAGTGAAATAGCTATCTATTGTTTTCACACGACTCTGGAGATATACTCCTTATTCTGGAGGGAGCAAAGTTGTCATGTTTATGCGTTGTCAGAAACTAATCCCTTCTTGTCTAATTAGGAAAGTTAACTCCTTCCTGTTCCTTCGAGAAAGTTTCTAGTGACCTCTGAGCTAGCTGGCATACCTAATTAAGTCTAACATATTCAGTAGAGACCTAGTCGGCCTCAGTCCTACGTCTAAACTACTGTTTATGTTATTCCAATGCGCAGAGCCTATTGGGAATATAGGAACTACACTACACAACAACACCCCAAAAAGTCAAAAAACACTCACAAATCACCACAATCCCATGCCATCCATGCCCTCAATGATGTTGAAATTCAAGACACCCCACAGAAAGACTAGGCTCATGCACCACTTAGTACCCCTTAGGAATCGGGTTCCTTGGTGGATCCATGCCCTCCTGATATATTCAAGTTGGCAGTACCAGGAATTGAGGCAGAGGTTTTGCATCTATTGAATACCTCTCTTTGTACAGGACAGATCCCTCTGGCTTTTAAAGAGACTCGCCTGATTCCCTTATTGAAGAAACCTGGCTCGGACACGAAGTGTCTGAAAAACTTCCGGCCCATCTCCCAGTTGCCTTTTTTGGCTAAAGTGATTGAGCAGCATGTGTTAGCTCTACTCTCGGGCCATCTAGAGAGCAACAACCTGCTGGAGACCAATCAGGCAGGGTTCCGTGCTAATCATAGCACGGAACTAGTTATGCTATCTATCCTGGATGAGCTCAGAACTCGGGCTGATGTAAAAACACCGAGCGCCCTGATACTACTGGATCTCTCCGCGGCGTTTGACACCGTGTGTCACAAACAGCTATTGTCGCGGTTGAGATCCTTTGGCATCATGGGTATGGCACATGCATGGCTCACATCTTTCTTGCAGGGCAGGACGCAACGAGTACAGTTGGGAGATCTACTTTCCACCTCTGCTCCAATTACCTGCGGGGTTCCACAAGGCTCGGCCTTGTCACCCCTACTCTTTAATATCTACCTGCAGCCATTAATCGCTCTCCTGAACAGGATGGACTGCCTAGTCTATAACTACGCCGATGATACCCAGATAATCATTCGGCTGGATGATGGCCCGGGAGCACCCACCAGGCTGCAGGATATACTGAAAGCCACGGTCAACTGGATGTCTGAAAACTCTCTGAAAGTCAACCCGGATAAGACGGAAGTGCTGCCCATCTCCATCTCGGGCAACCCCTGGAGTGAGAAATTTTGGCCAATGGAGCTGGGTATACCACCGAAACCAGCGTCCGCAGTTAAAAGCCTAGGCCTATATGTGGATGACAAACTATCCATGGAAAAACAGGTTACCACGGTGGTGGGCACTTGTATAGGCCTCCTAAGACAACTAAGGAAGATCTCTGCCTTACTTTCATTCTCGACTTTGAGACACGTGGTCTCAGCCACAATTTTGGCTAGGCTGGACTACGGGAACTCCCTATATATAGGTTTGCCCCAGCGGCTGCTGGACAAACTACAGGGGGTTATGAATGATGCAGCTAGGCTGATTTACAAAAAACCCAGGACTGCCCATTCTTCTCCTCTGATGCAGTAGTTACATTGGCTCCCAATTCGTCAGAGGATTGTTTTTAAAGGATTGTGCATTGTTCACAAGGCCCTGTATGGTAAAGCGCCGAAATATCTGAAATCCCGACTATCCCCTTACATACCGGGTAGGACTTTGCGCTCGTCGGATACCACTCTTCTATCCCAACCCCGCTTCAAATTGACCACGGTGGGGGGTCGCGCATTCTCAAACACACTCCCAGCCTTATGGAACAAACTGACTCCAGAACTCAGGAAGGATAGCAACTTACTATCCTTCAGAAAAAAACTAAAAACGTTACTGTTTAAACAAGCATGGAGCAGCTCTTAGGTGTACAGGAGGTATCAAGGGAATGCAATACCTCACTATGTAAATCTGGACAAACAGCGCTTAGAGACCCCGGTGGT
This sequence comes from Lissotriton vulgaris, assembly GCF_964263255.1. NCBI lineage: Eukaryota > Metazoa > Chordata > Amphibia > Caudata > Salamandridae > Lissotriton > Lissotriton vulgaris. Next base: position 880,152,416 of record NC_141693.1, read on the forward strand.
TATAACGCGCCATATAAATTAAATAAATAAATAAATAAATAATGGTTGAAAGCAAGGCAAACTGGGTACAGGCCTGAGCACACTGCCAGTCTTCAAAATGGCCCCTTGACCCTCACCACATGGCCAGGCCCTGCCTGTGCCAGGTCTCAAAATGGCCCCCACCCACATGGCCAGGCCCCAACAACACCCCAAAAAGTCGAAAAACACTCAAAAATCACCACAATCCCATGCCATCCATACCCTCAATGATGTTTAAATTCAAGACACCCCACAGAAAGACTAGGCCCATGCACCACTGAGTACCCCTGGGCATAATGGTTGAAAGCAAGGCACACTGGGTGCAGGCCTGAGCACACTGTCTGGCATCAAAATGGCTCCTTGACCCCCACCACATGGCCAGGCCCCAACAACACCCCAAAAATCGAAAAACACTCAAACATCACCACAGTCCCATGCCATCCATGCCCTCAATGATGTTTAAGTTCAAGACACCCCACAGAAAGACTAGGCCCATGCACCACTCACTACACCTGGGCCTCCTGGCTAGTGAGGCTAGTGAGGCTTTACACGCTCCCCAAAATTTAAACAAAATCAACATATAACAGTGAGCTAACATTCCATGACATGAATTAGAATTACGTTAAAAAAAATCACAGAAACAGTTGTATCATGCACCCATGACTAACCCTGGGCCTACTGGATACTGTGGTTACCCACCACAATATTTACTTTGTTACAGTTGTGAAAAAAGTTTTAGAACTGTAGTTGCCTCAACTGCAATGCCCCAAACAAAATACACCAACATACTTGTAAAATCTTAAGTCCAAAAGTAATCCTTCCAGCTCAACAGCCAAATGAAAAGTGAACAGGCCATGGACAAAGCACTGGGAGGAGCCTGCTGGACAGGAACAGGAAGTTGGAGACTCTGGGGCACTTCCTTCCTCCCACCCCACCCCAAAAAATGGACTCCTGCACCAAAAAGTGCAGCCAAATGTCAATTTGAGGAGCTATTCTGATCAAAATCATCATTTTCACAAGGTTTATGCTTCCTGCAGCGGATTTCTTGTGCAGAATTGCAATTTTTGCAATTTCGGGAACGCGAGCTGTTAAAATCTCCCGCCGGAAGTCAGCTGAGCGCCACATCTACGTGTTAACTGTATTTTTTGCAATTTTCACCCCGAGTGGGTTGGGTATGCTCAGACGTGAGTCCCAGGCTCTCCACACAACTGGAGTCAAGCTATCCAGGCTGATGAAGGCTGATAGCCAGATACCGGTCCTTGGATGCTTGATTCCGGTCTGGGAAAGACATGGCTTGGTAGTTCGAACTGGACTGTTCCCATGAGGCACAGGGTCAGAGCTCATATGCATATAGCCAGTGTCTAACCCAGGGTGGTGGTGTGGAGTGCAAAAAAACGATGGATTTAGGCCCAGATCCTTGTACTGGGGTGAATGTATGACATTGTTCTACATTCTGTCCATCAACTGTGTTTTTTGCAATCTTCACCCCGAGTGGGTTGGGTATGCTCAGATGTGAGTCCCAGGCTCTCCACACCACTGGAGTCAAGCTATCCAGGCTGATAAAGGCTGATAGCCAGAAACCTGTCCTTGGATGCTTGATTCCGGTCTGGGAAAGACATGGCTTGGTAGTTCGGACTGGACTGTTCCCATGAGGCACAGGGTCAGAGCTGATTTGCATATAGCCAGTTTCTAACCCAGGGTGGTGTGGAGTGCAAAAAAATGATGGATTGAGGCCCAGATCCTTGTACTGGGGTGAATGTATGACATTGTTCTACATTCTGTCCATCAACTGTGTTTTTTGCAATTTTCACCCAGAGTGGGTTGGGTATGCTCAGACGTGAGTCCCAGGCTCTCCACACCACTGGAGTCAAGCTATCCAGGCTGATGAAGGCTAATAGCCAGAAACCGGTCCTTGGATGCTTGATTCCGGTCTGGGAAAGATATGGCTTGGAAGTTCGGACTGGACTGTTCCCATGAGGCACAGGGTCAGAGCTGATTTGCATATAGCCATTGTCTAACCCAGGGTGGTGTGGAGTGCAAAGAAACGATGGATTTAGGCCCAGATCCTTGTACTGGGGTGAATGTATGACATTGTTCTACATTCTGTCCATCAACTGTGTTTTTTGCAACATCTACGTGTTCGGCATTGTTTTCTCCAGCAATGCGTGATCGCGGACCTTTATGACGTACTCGCGTTGTCAAACTCTAGCTGTGCAAGATGGTAAGCCGCAATAAAGTAATTGCGTTCGAAAAACTCCCGCGCGTTCACGCAGCAAGTTCGAAAATGGCGCAGCACACAGAAAACCAGAGAAAAACAACTCAGCGGACTCAGAATCACGGTAAGTCAACGCCGCACGAGCGATATTGTAGTTTTTCAAGCGCGACCAAGCAAAATAATTTGTAGCTTGCGAATTTACGGAATATTGGGTAAATTCGCGCGATTCGTGGATCGCGAAATCGTCAAAAATCCTCAAATTCGCCCGCGAAACGGATTTTACGCCCAAGCTTACTGGAAACCTCATTGCAAACCCTTCAACATTTTCTTCACCTTATTAGAAGTGTTAAACCTTTACTCTTTTTAAAAAAAAATATTTTTATTAAAAATGTTTACAACAAATTTTTTAGTACCACCCGCCCCCCCCCCCCGCCCCCACAGGACATTTTTAACACAACCTTAGAACCATAGAACAGGGTCAGTCATATATATTCCATTACACCTTGCTATCAGGATAAAGAGAAATAAAAATAAGGAAAAAAGAAAGAGCAAAGAAATGAAGCACTGAAAGCAAATACCCAGGTACTTAAAGGCCCAAATAAAAACATAGATTAATTATGTGTTAAACCTTTACTCACCTGAAATCCAGGTTGTTCAACTTGAGAGATGAGATGTTATTTCTCTCCTGCCCCTAAAAACTTATACCCGTCCGACTGAATTCACAACGCAGTCTGACCAAAATTAATCTCAAGGGGAAGAGGGAAAAGGGGACAAAATAATGAACAAAAAGAAACACTCTACTGGTTTCAACTTCACCTGACGCCACTCTTTTCTTTTCTTCAGAATTTCAGGTACTCTTGCGTCTGTCAGCTGACATCTATCTAACCGCATCGCTGCTGCAGTGATTTTTGCGCTGTGCGGCTTTTTTCATTTTACCGCGTTACATGACGAGCTCAGCTCGTCATCAGCACGCGCCAACCGTGGCTGCTGACGAGCTGAGCTCGTCATCAGCAGCGAAGGGGTTATTAACACAAATGAATCATATCAACTTGTATTCATAGACTATTCTTATTCTGTCTATCTATAAAACATTATCATTAGGAAAAATACTAAGCATGGGCGCAAAATCCGTTCCGCTCGCGGATTTTGCGGATTTCAGGCAAATTCGCAATCCGCGAATTTGCCGAAAATCCGCAAATCCACGAGCGGAATGGATCCGGGGGGCAAAAGTTCAAGCTTCAATCTTGTAACTAAGTATGAGCGGAAAATCCGTTCCGCTCGCGGATTTCACGGATTTTCGGTATATCCGCGAACTCCCGCGAATTTACTGAAAATCCGTGAGATCTGCGAGCGGCGGATTTGGGGGGCAAAAGTTCAAGCCTGTTGAACTTTTAACTATTTTAGGACGGCGCCGGCAAGCTGCCAGCGCCATCCTAAAATAGTTACTAGGTTAGCTTCAACAGGAAGCACTAATAGATAAAATAAAGCAGGTGCTCGTGCACCTGCTTTATTTTATCTATTAGTGCCCTGATGAAGCTAATTTGGTAACTATTTTACGATGGCGCTGGCAGCTTGCCGGCGCCATCCTAAAATAGTTACAGCAGGATGATGTGTGTTTTGTCGAGGCTGGGTAGGTGTGCGTTCTCCCCATATCTATCGTCGAAAATTAGCTTTGATGTTCCTGTGACCACAAGCTTCTCTGATCCGTGCCTGTCCTTTTATACACACAAGAGGCATGTGAACTCGCATATAAGCCCCGTCCGTTTGGCCCCTCCCCACACACTAGTGGTGTGTGCACCGTCTTCGCGCCCTTTACCCACTTGATGGACAGCTCACTCGAGGGACCCCGGCGCTCTTTGGTGTGATGGCAAAGTTAATCAGCCCCCCCAAAAATTTGTGTTTTGTCGAGGCTGGGTAGGTGTGCACTCTCCCCATATCTATCGTCGAAAATTAGCTATGATGCTTGAAGGAGGCCTTTGCATAATTGACTTTCACGAGCTCAATCCCTGTGCAGTTCCTGTGACCACGAGCTTCTCTGATCCATGCCTGTCCTTTTATACACACAAGAGGCATGTGAACTCGCATATAAGCCCCGTCCGTTTGTCCTCTCCCCACACACTAGTGGTGTGTGCACCGTCTTCGCGCCCTTTACCCACTTGATGGACAGCTCACTCGAGGGACCCCGGCGTTCTTTGGTGTGATGGCAAAGTTAATCAGCCCCCCCAAAAATGTGTGTTTTGTCGAGGCTGGGTAGGTGTGCGCTCTCCCCATATCTATAGTCGAAAATTAGCTATGATGCTTGATGGAGGCCTTTGCATAATTTACTTTCACAAGCTCAATCCCTGTGCAGTTCCTGTGACCACGAGCTTCTTTTATCCGTGCCTGTCCTTATATAAACACAAGAGGCATGTGAACTCGCATATAAGCCCCGTCTGTTTGGCCCCTCCCCACTAGGTATGGGCGGAAAATCCGTTTCGCTCGCGGATTTTGCGGATTTTCGGGAAATCCGCAATCCGCGAGATTCGCGAATCTCCCGCAAAATCCGCAAATCCGCGAGCAGCGGATTTTGCTCGCACTGCTCGCACTGTTCGCGTGAGTTCGCGGCTTCCCAGTACAACTTCGCGCCCCGCGAATAAGTGCTAAATTGCAGAAATACGATCTTAGCAAAACTGAAACTACTTGCCAGGTTCAAAAGTTCAGGCTCATCATTAGTAGCCATTTCCTGTAGTGCTTCCTGAGGGGCCCCTCCAGAGTTCAGTTGCCAGTTGCAACTATTATGTGACCCTGCTCTGAACCTCAGAATAGTTACACATATGCCACAAAGGTCCTGAATTACAGCGAAGGGAGACAAGCAGGAGCCAGGCTGGAAGTTAAAATCCATTAATCAGCCCCTAATTCATTATTGTCAGTTGGGGCAGGGCAGGAGTTGTAACTAATTTTGCAACAATGAAAGCACTTAGCAAGTGCAAAAGATCACTAATCAGGGCGCACTAAGGAAGCAGGTGCCAGCTAAAAAAATATTCTGTGACACATTAATCAGCCCCAAATTAATTCAGGTCACTTGAGGCAGGGAAGGTGTGCTTTGCTTTGCCGAAAATAATGTACACTGGACAACCAGAGGGTGTGGTGATGAAACAGAGGGTGGCATGGGTGGGCCAGAGGGTGGCATGAGTAGTCAGAGAGTGGCAGTGGTGACAGAGAGTGGCAGTGATGAAGAAGAGTGTCCCAAACAGGCTGGACACGTAGAAACAACAAGTTCGCAAAACTTGCGACCCGACAGGTAAGTTCGCAAATTGCGAAATTGTAAAAACCCTCGCGAACTGGCAGAAACACGGGCGAACACAAAAAAAATTCGCGGATTGCGGAATTCGCGGATTTTGCGGATTGCGAGTTCGCAAATCCGCAAAATTCGCGAACGCGAGATCCGCAAAATTCGCCCATGCTTACTCCCCACACACTAGTGGTGTGTGCACCGTCTTCGCGCCCTTTACCCACTTGATGGACAGCTCACTCAAGGGACCCCGGCGCTCTTTGGTGTGATGGCAAAGTTAATCAGCCCCCCCCAAAATGTGAGTTTTGTCGAGGCTGGGCAGTTGTGCGTTCTTCCCATATCTATCGTCAAAAAATAGCTATGATGCTTGATGGAGGCCTTTGCATATTGACTTTCACGAGCTCAATCCCTGTGCAGTTCCTGTGACCACGAGCTTCTCTGATCCGTGCCTGTCCTTTTATGCACACAAGAGGCATGTGAACTCGCATATAAGCCTCGCCCGTTTGGCTCTGCCCCTCACACTAGCGATGTGCACCATTTTCCCGCCCGGCCATTACCCACACACTCCGCAAAATCCGCGAATCCGCAAATTCGTGGATTTTGCGGATCGCGAATTCGCCAATTTGCAAAATTCGCGAATTGCGAATTCGCTAATTTCGCCCATGCTTACTTGTAACTATTTTAGAATGGCGCCGGCAAGCTGTCAGCGCCATTTTAAAATAGTTACTAAGTTAACTTCAACAGGAAGCACTAATAGAAGCAGGTGCTCGAGTTTAACTGAATTCGAGCACCCGCTTTATTTTATCTATTGGTGCTTCCTGATGAAGCCAACTTAGTAACTATTTTAGAATGGCGCTGGAAGCTTGCCGGCGCCATTCTAAAATAAAACAGGAGAGGGGCAGAGGGCTGAATGGCACAACAACGAGTGGGGCAGAGGGCAGAATGGCACAAAAACGAGTGGGGCAGAGGGCAGAAGGGCACAACAACGAGTGTGGCAGAGGGCAGAAGGGGACAACAACGAGTGGGGCAGAGGGCTGAATGGCACAACAACGAGTGGGGCAGAGGGCAGAATGGCACAAAAACGAGTGGGGCAGAGGGCAGAATGGCACAAAAACAAGTGGGGCAGAGGGCAGAAGGGCACAACAACGAGTGTGGCAGAGGGCAGAAGGGGACAACAATGAGTGGGGCAGAGGGCAGAAAGGCACAACAATGAGTGGGGCAGAGGGCAGAATTGCACAACAACGAGTGGGGCAGAGGGCAGAAGGGCACAACAACGAGCAGTCTCGCACAAAAAAAAACCCGCGAACACGCAAAGCGCCCTGCAAACACGCAAATTGCCCCGCAAACATGCAAATCGCCCTGCGAACACGCAAAAAAAATCAGCAAATTCGCAAACATTCGTGAATTTTGCGGATCGCGAATTCACAAATCCGCAAATTCGCGAATCGCGAATTCGCAAAATTCGCCCATACTTAAAAAATACCTTTCAGTGCTTGTGGTTATTTTCACCAGAACAGTGTTCATTAAAGAATGCAGCCTAAACTATATTTCTGAAGAGATCTGCAGAGAAATAAAAGAATAATATTCACCAAATGCACCAAATCTTTGCTCATAGTATAATGTGCTACTTGTCTCTAACTTACTAATAACAATCTTCAATATCAATATATAGCGTCTCTTAACCCCTTCCGTGCGGCCGCGATTTTCCCCGTGTGCGGCCGCCGGACCAACACGGGCGGGCCGTGACGAACCCCAGCCGTCATCAGCACACGAGCACCGTAGTGCATGACGGCTGGGGTTCGTCACCAGCATGGAAGGGGTTAAAACATATGAATGAGTCTAGAAATATTTTTAATTATTGTCCTCTTCTCCTGGTCTTATTTCTTTATAGGCACAGTTGCTGACCTTCATTGCACCAAAGTTTTGGGAAAAATTCCAGAATTCCAAGGTGAGTATTCATAAAAGTATATTTATTCTCAAAGATCGATTTTATTTATGCGCGCTAAAATGATGGCAGCGTCTTTAAAACCATTGTGTCGCTTTTGGTTGACCAAGTGCATTGAATCCAAACTAAAGTAATTATAAAATCAAGTTTCTTAATCCCTTTGAAAGCGCTTCCAATCATGTGCGCGATAACCTTACTTGAACTTCTCTTTTGTTTTGTGTATCAGGAGCAGAAAGGAATCGGGACCGGAAAGAGGAATCACCACGTTGGCGTAGCCATGGAGAGCTAAACAGGAATGGAAGAACCGAAGAAGAGATCCTCTTGCTGCAGGAAGGACGAGACTGGAATTCAGGTGAGGAAGTAGGCTATCGAGCGCAAGCACAAGTGATTGGGTTTCAAGGGCTTTTATAGTGTTCTTGAAGGGTACGGTTCTTCAGTTGGAGAGGGAAGAGAAACGTGACTCACATGTCTTAACTGATTAACCAGAGAGGTGCAGTTTATGAAAATTAGTTCTCGGCTTGACAGCCTGACCTTTAAACAAATGCACTCAGAATTCTCATAATAGAAACAAGCACAGGCAAGTGCAATGTTTGTAACCAGACTTTAGTGCAGATGACTGGGGCAACATAAAACAAGCATAAGTAAATACAATGATCCACTAAGCTTTTAGTACAAACAATGACGTATGTTCCTTGTACAAATCCTAACAAGAAGCTTGTTAGACGGGCCAGCCTTAGGGTGGTCTTCCCCAAACATTTTGCCTTCTTCCCTCCTGATTTGCTGAATTTGTTTTTGTTGTCCTTAACCACTGCTAACCAGTGCTACAGTGCTTGAGATCACTTCCTAATAAATAGTAAAATTGACTTACACATGATAACTATGTTTAATGTAATATAAGTCCAAAATAAAGTGGTGTATTGTCTACCCTGGGCTTGTAAGGTAAATGCTACTAGAGGGCCTGGAGCACTTATTGTGCCAACCACATAAGTAGCCCCTGCCTTTGCAACCTATATGCCATTTTAAACTGCTAATTCGTCCTGGCAAAATAAACACCTTGCCATGCCTAAAACACTCTTTTAAATACAAATACGTCACCCTTAAGGTAGGCCCTAAACAGCCCATTGGGCAGGGTGCAGTGTATTTAATAAGTATGACATGTACTTATAAGTTTTACATGTCCTGTAAGTGAAAAAAATCACAAATTTATTTTTCACTGCTATGAATTTTTCCTCTCCCATAGGATAACATGTGGTTCCCTTGTTACACTTAATACGTGATGATAACCTTTGATTGGGAGAAGGTAGAAAAGTCATATTTGGTGTCTAACCAATTATAATTTAAGTTCCTCTTTAATGGTGAAGTCAGATTTTAGGTCACAATTCAGAAAATGCCACTTTTAGAAAGTTGTAATTTTCTTGGCCTTACCATTTCTAGCCTGCAGTCTGTTCCTGGGTCACATAACTAGGTGTCATTGCCAGTTGGCCTTCCTGTATTTCTGCCCACACAATATGGGCTTGGGAGTTTGTAGAGTGAGCCATCCTGGCAGGACATCGGAGGGAGCTGTGTACAGCCCCACTTGCCCTTCAAAGATACTGCTTCAGCTCACACACAAAGAACTTCACAGTAGCCCTTTGTGACTCCAGACATCCTGCAACCAGATCAGGGAGGCAGGAAATTCAAGCAGCGTCTGTAGGTGTAAAACATTAGAAGTTTTTTCCACATGAAAGCTGGAACCAGGTATACACTTAGGAGCCTCAGATCCACTCCTGAGGCCACTTCTGGACTGGCAGAGGGCTCTCAGGCAACTGCCCTGCTGCATGTGGTCTTCTGTGTCCTTTTCTGAACTACCCCCTGCCCCAAGAGGGCTGCCCTACTGCTTGAATCCTGCCCTGTTCCCTCAGAGAACTGCTCTGCTGCCTGTAACCTGCTACTCTGCTTGATCCCAAGACTTCAACAGTGACTCTGAGGACTAGCTTGTTAACCTCCTGATCTAAGCCTCAGGGATAGAAGGGCTCTAACGATGTTTAACCCACCCCTGGACCCAGTCTAAGTGAGTCCTGACCATCCACGTGGTGACCCTCCAGTTCCTGACCCTTGGAAGTGGTGCTAAATATGCCCATATAGCCCAAATCCAAAACTTGGGACCTTAAACATATTCAGCCGAAATGTGCCCTGAGAACTAAAAGCAGGCATGGACCTATCAGCTAGTCAATCCACCCTATGTGCATCCCTGGTCGCCTGACTTCGTGGTAGCTCATGCTACATTCTTCTGTTTAGCAGTTCCTGTCTAGAAGGTAATCCGCCATGTGGAGCCCTCATCAGCTACAGCATTCAGCTTCGTCGCACTGGCGAAATTCAACTTCCAGAAAAGAGACTAAGTCTGAAAGTAAAAATGTTCTTTTTTTTTTTTCTTTTTTTTTTATTGTCATTGCAAAGAGAAAAAGCAAAAAAACATATCTTAATTACAGCCATAATATTACAAATATCATTATTCATGATTAATACAGAGGAATCAATTATAACAGAATTTTCAAAAAGAATACAGATATAATAAGTACATATTGTGACGGTCTTAGCAGCATTTTTTAAAGTCGTAACTCAAATAAATGTTCCCCAAATATTCTCTCATTTTCTCAATGAGGATGGCCCCCTTAGCTTTGCTAGTGATATTTCCATAGTATAAATCTCGTTAAGTAAGGTCCACCATTCCATAACATGGGGAGGTGCGAAGATATTCAAGCCCTAGCAATTGTCAGTCTTGCACAGCCAAATAGAATAGTGTTCAAGTCTTTATGAGGGCCATTCACATCCTGTAAATCTAATAAAATCATATGAGCAGATAGAGGCGGGAATATAATTTGCTTCTTAATTAATACACCTTCTATACCTTTCCAAAACTCGAACAGAGCGGGGCAGGAATAAAGCATATGTTCCAACCTGGCAGCAATCAAGTCGCATTTAGGACACTTAGTGCGATCACTCAATGGATTTCTTAATGGCCAATTGAAAATTCTTTGAGGAGTATAATATAATTGACAGATGGTTCTATACAGTTGTATAGTCTAATATTAGTATTAGTAGACTGGACCACTTGATTGATTTGACTAAGAGAGGCGGATATCTGATTTGGAGTTACATTTATCCCTATTCTATTAGTCCATTTAGCCGCCAAATTACAGCAATCGTCGCTTTTCATCTGTACTAAGAATCTATAACTTTCACTAATGAGTGATTTTGTCCTGTCAGAATATATACAATCTATAAGGTCAGAATGACAGACTTCATTAATCTTCATTTTCCGGTCTAAAAAGTCCTGAATTTGCATATATTTAAAATACATACCATCATTCAGTTTATAAAGAGATTTTAAAGAAGCAAAGTCGAGTATTCCTTCAGAGCCGTAAAGATCACCTAAGGTGTTGATGCCAGAGCTGGACCATAAAGCCCCAGCTCTGTCCGAAAAGATTCCCGGAAGTCCAGGATTGCCCCATAATTGTAATTTTGAGTAATAGATAGGAATCCTACCATAAATCTTAATCAAAGTCCAAATTTGTATAACATCCCTAGCTGTCTTGAACTTGACTCGTTTGTAGTAGTTCGGGTCGTGGACTCTAGATAGAAATTGTTTACATTCAGAACCTAACAAAAACTCATGGAAGAATAACGAGTTATCTTTTTTGAGCAAACTTCGAATACGACAGAAAAATGTTGCGTAGAATTACAATCTAAAATCAGGAAAAGTCAATCCTCCTTTTGCAAATGGAAGTTTCAACAACTGAATCGATCTACGAGCTTTGTTGTACCCCCATATAAAGCTACTGCATATTCCATCAAATTTCTTAAAGAAAGGTTATTAAGACGTAAAGGAATCGATCTAAATAAATACAAAAATTTAGGGACAATTTTCATTTTGATTAAATTAATCCGTCCAACTAAACTGAGTGGTTTTTTGTGCCATTTTTTTAACAAGATAGTTACTTCTTTTAATAATGAATTATAGTTAAGTGTGATTATCTCATCTATGTTTGCAGAAATTTTCACTCCCAAATAAACAGAGTTTGTGCACATACCTTACATATAAATAGTAACCCACAGCAAGAAGACACTATCGGCAGCCTTACATCTGCCCTTATAGGCTCACTTCGATATATACTACATTGTTACTGGCTTCCATATGTGTGTTATTGCCAATGCTGTTTTTATTATAAATCATGTGTTGTTAAGCGCTCTGATACCCCAGGGTCTAGTTCACGCTATAGAAAACTGTTATAAATAAATAAAATAAATAAAAATAATTCCTTGAACAGAAGCCGATGGTTTATAATTAGCGATAATCTGTGTTTTATTTATATTTAATTTATAGCCAGAAATGTCCCCAAACTTTTTGCTTCCTGAGTTATCACTGGAATGGCTTTCACTACATCGGTAGTAAAGATCGCGATGTCGTCTGCGTACCCAATTATTTTTACAGTAGTCGTGCCATGTTGGAAGGGGACAATTTCAGTTTGAGACAGAAGCGCATTTAAGAATGGTTCCAGCAAAAGCGCAAACGAATGTCTGACAAAATATTGAAGTCACAATTATCGATATACAAAAATATCGGAACCAAAATATCGATGCCAAAAATATCGGAATCCTATCCCTAACAAGGTAAGTACAAATATATCGGAAAAAAAATATAGAATGACAAAAATATCGTTTTTTGTAAAATATCGTTTTTTTAATATTAAATAATTATGTAATATTAACAAAAATATACTTATAAATGTAATAAACATATTTAAAAGTGTACTACAATAGTTAAAATTAATACATAATTTATTACAAATTAATATTAAAAAATGTATAAACATAATATTTTTTTCATTAATAATAACTCTAAATTAAGTATTTTCATAACTTATAAAGAAATAATAATATAATAAATTGCTAATACATTTATATACATTAAATAATCATATAAATAACAAATATTAACAACATAAAAGTAATACAAAAACAAAATACATTTTAGATAGCGTATGAGTTAAAATTACTATTCCCACTCCAGAGAGTGCGACAGTAGGGAAAGTGTTGGATAGCGTAGGGGTAACAATTACTATTCCCACTCCAGAGAGTGCAACAGTAGGGAAAGTGTTGGATAGCGTAGGGTTAAAAATTAGTATTCCAACTCCAGAGAGTGCAACAGTAGGGAAAGTGTTGGATAGCGTAGGGGTAAAAATTACTATTCCCACTCCAGAGAGTGCAACAGTAGGGAAAGTTTTGGATAGCGTAGGGGTAACAATTACTATTCCCACTCCAGAGAGTGCAACAGTAGGGAAAGTGTTGGATAGGGTAGGGGTAACAATTTCTTTTCCCACTCCAGAGAGTGCAACAGTAGGGAAAGTGTTGGATAGCGTAGGGGTAACAATTACTGTTCTAACTCCAGAGAGTGCAACAGTAGGGAAAGTGTTGGATAGCGTAGGGGTAACAATTACTATTCCAACTCCAGAGAGTGCAACTGTAGGGAAAGTGTTGGATAGCGTAGGGGTAACAATTACTATTCCCACTCCAGACAATGCAACAGTAGGGAAAGTGTTGGATAGCGTAGGGGTAAAAATTACTATTCCAACTCCAGAGAGTGCAACAGTAGGGAAAGTGTTGGATAGCGTAGGGGTAAAAATTACTATTTCCACTCCAGAGTGTGCAACAGTAGGGAAAGTGTTGGATAGCGTAGGGGTAACAATTACTATTCCAATTCCAGAGAGTGCAACAGTAGGGAAAGTGTTGGATAGCGTAGGGGTAACAATTACTATTCCCACTCCAGAGAGTGCAACAGTAGGGAAAATGTTGGATAGCGTAGGGGTAACAATTACTATTCCCACTCCAGAGAGTGCAACAGTAGGGAAAAGGTTGGATAGCGTAGGGTTAAAAATTAGTATTCCAACTCCAGAGAGTGCAACAGTAGGGAAAGTGTTGGATAGCGTAGGGGTAAAAATTACTGTTCCAACTCCAGAGAGTGCAACAGTAGGGAAAGTGTTGGATAGCGTAGGGGTAACAATTACTATTCCAACTCCAGAGAGTGCAACAGTAGGGAAAGTGTTGGATAGCGTAGGGGTAACAATTACTATTCCCACTCCAGAGAGTGCAACAGTAGGGAAAGTGTTGGATAGCGTAGGGGTAACAATTTCTATTCCCACTCCAGAGAGTGCAACAGTAGGGAAAGTGTTGGATAGCGTAGGGGTAACAATTACTATTCCCACTCCGGGAGTGCAACAGTAGGGAAAGTGTTGAATAGCGTAGGGTTAAAAATTAGTATTCCATCTCCAGAGAGTGCAACAGTAGGGAAAGTGTTGGATAGCGTAGGGGTAAAAATTACTATTTCCACTCCAGAGTGTGCAACAGTAGGGAAAGTGTTGGATAGCGTAGGGGTAACAATTACTATTCCAATTCCAGAGAGTGCAACAGTAGGGAAAGTGTTGGATAGCGTAGGGGTAACAATTACTATTCCCACTCCAGAGAGTGCAACAGTAGGGAAAATGTTGGATAGCGTAGGGGTAACAATTACTATTCCCACTCCAGAGAGTGCAACAGTAGGGAAAAGGTTGGATAGCGTAGGGTTAAAAATTAGTATTCCAACTCCAGAGAGTGCAACAGTAGGGAAAGTGTTGGATAGCGTAGGGGTAAAAATTACTGTTCCAACTCCAGAGAGTGCAACAGTAGGGAAAGTGTTGGATAGCGTAGGGGTAACAATTACTATTCCAACTCCAGAGAGTGCAACAGTAGGGAAAGTGTTGGATAGCGTAGGGGTAACAATTACTATTCCCACTCCAGAGAGTGCAACAGTAGGGAAAGTGTTGGATAGCGTAGGGGTAACAATTTCTATTCCCACTCCAGAGAGTGCAACAGTCGGGAAAGTGTTGGATAGCGTAGGGGTAACAATTACTATTCCCACTCCGGGAGTGCAACAGTAGGGAAAGTGTTGAATAGCGTAGGGTTAAAAATTAGTATTCCATCTCTAGAGAGTGCAACAGTAGGGAAAGTGTTGGATAGCGTAGGGGTAAAAATTACTATTCCCACTCCAGAGAGTGCAACAGTAGGGAAAGTTTTGGATAACGTAGGGGTAACAATTACTATTCCCACTCCAGAGAGTGCAACAGTAGGGAAAGTGTTGGATAGCGTAGGGGTAACAATTACTATTCCCACTCCAGACAGTGCAACAGTAGGGAAAGTGTTGGATAGCGTAGGGGTAACAATTACTATTCCAACTCCAGAGAGTGCAACAGTAGGGAAAGTGTTGGATAGCGTAGGGGTAAAAATTACTATTCCCACTCCAGAGAGTGCAACAGTAGGGAAAGTGTTGGATAGCGTAGGGGTAACAATTACTATTCCAACTCCAGAGAGTGCAACAGTAGGGAAAGTGTTGGATAGCGTAGGGGTAACAATTACTATTCCCACTCCAGAGAGTGCAACAGTAGGGAAAATGTTGGATAGCGTAGGGGTAACAATTACTATTCCCACTCCAGAGAGTGCAACAGTAGGGAAAGTGTTGGATAGCCTAGGGTTAAAAATTACTATTCCAACTCCAGAGAGTGCAACAGTAGGGAAAGTGTTGGATAGCGTAGGGGTAGAAATTACTATTCCCACTCCAGAGAGTGCAACATTAGGGAAATTGTTGGATAGCGTAGGGGTAACAATTACTATTCCCACTCCAGAGAATGCAACGGTAGGGAAAGTGTTGGACAGCGTGGGGTTAAAAATTACTATTCCAACTCCAGAGAGTGCAACAGTAGGGAAAGTGTTGGATAGCGTAGGGGTAAAAATTACTATTCCCCCTCCAGAGAGTGCAACAGTAGGGATAGTGTTTGATAGCGTAGGGTTAACAATTACTATTCCCACTCCAGAGAGTGCAACAGTAGGGAAAGTGTTGGATAGCGTAGGGGTAACAATTACTATTCCCACTCCAGAGAGTGCAACAGTAGGGAAAGTGTTGGATAGCGTAGGGGTAACAATTACTATTCCCACTCCAGAGAGTGCAACAGTAGGGAAAGTGTTGGATAGCGTAGGGGTAACAATTACTATTCCCACTCCAGAGAGTGCAACAGTAGAGAAAGTGTTGGATAGCGTAGGGGTAACAATTACTATTCCCACTCCAGAGAGTGCAACAGTAGGGAAAGTGTTGGATAGCGTAGGGGTAACAATTACTATTCCAACTCCAGAGAATGCAACAGTACACCCATAACCCGCTACAGAACATATTTATCAATTATTCAATTAATTAAAATTAAATTTAAAAATCTCAATTAATTAATTAATAAATCCTACTAATTATTATTTATTTTAACATATTTACATTAATTCCCACACTATTCCCCTATAAAACCATAAACCGCAACAGAACATATTTATCAAATAATCAATTAATTAAAATTATATAAAAATTATTCTCAATTAATTAATTAATAATTCCTACTAATTATTAATTAATTTAACATAATTAAATTACTTCCCACCCTATTCCCCTATAAACCCATAACCCACTACAGAACATATGTATCAATTAATCAATTAATTAAAAATTAATTAAATATTATTCTCAATTAATTAATTAATAATTCCTACTAATTAATAATTAATTTAACATAATTAAATTACTTCCCACCCTATTCCCCTATAAACCCATTGCCCGCTAGAGAACATATTTATCAATTAATTAAAATTAATGAAAAATTATTCTTAATTAATTAATAATTCCTACTAATTAATAATTAATTTAACATAATTAAATTACTTCCCACCCTATTCCCCTATAAACCCATAACCCGCTTCAGAACATATTTATCAATTAATCAATTAATTAAAATTAATTAAATATTATTCTCAATTAATTAATTAATGATTCCTACTAATTAATAATTAATTTAACATAATTAAATCACTTCCCACCCTATTCCTCTATAAACCCATTACCCGCTGCAGAACATATTTATCAAATATTTAAAATTAATGAAAAGTTATTCTTAATTAATTAATAATTCCTACTAATTAATAATTAATTTAACATAATTAAATTACTTCTCACCCTATTCCCCT
This sequence comes from Lissotriton vulgaris, assembly GCF_964263255.1. NCBI lineage: Eukaryota > Metazoa > Chordata > Amphibia > Caudata > Salamandridae > Lissotriton > Lissotriton vulgaris. The sequence goes on from NC_141693.1 coordinate 880,168,937, forward strand.
ATAAACCCACAACCCACTACAGTACTAAAACACAACTTTTAACTAAATTACATTAAAAATACATTAATTCCCACACTATTCCCCTATAAAACCATAACCCGCAACAGAACATATTTATCAATTAATCAATTAATTAAAATTATATAAAAATTATTCTCAATTAATTAATTAATAATTCCTACTAATTAATAATTAATTTAACATAATTAAATTACTTCCCACCCTATTCCCCTATAAACCCATAACCCGCTACAGAACATATTTATCAATTAATCAATTAAATAAAATTAATTAAATATTATTCTCAATTAATTAATTAATAATTCCTACTAATTAATAATCAATTTAACATAATTAAATTACTTCCCACCCTATTCCCCTATAAACCCATTACCCGCTACAGAACATATTTATCAATTAATTAAAATTAATGAAAAAATATTCTTAATTAATTAATAATTCCTACTAATTAATAATTAATTTAACATAATTAAATTACTTCCCACCCTATTCCCCTATAAACCCATAACCCGCTACAGAACATATTTATCAATTAATCAATTAATTAAAATTAATTAAATATTATTCTCAATTAATTAATTAATAATTCCTACTAATTAATAATTAATTTAACATAATTAAATCACTTCCCACCCTATTCCCCTATAAACCCATTACCCGCTTCAGAACATATTTATCAAATATTTAAAATTAATGAAAAGTTATTCTTAATTAATTAATAATTCCTACTAATTAATAATTAATTTAACATAATTAAATTACTTCCCACCCTATTCCCCTATAAACCCACAACCCACTACAGTACTAAAACACAACTTTTAACTAAATTACATTAAAAATACATGATAAAACGTAATAAATACTGTATAATATACACTAAATTTATTTAAAAATCGATATTAGTAACATCGAAATTATTTACTTCGATATTACTGACATCGATATTTAAAACTTCAAAATTAATAATATCGATATTAAAAGTGTCGATATTACTTACCTTCTATATTATGTCCCTTCGATATTTAAACTTTGATATAATTGTATATCGAAATTTAAAACTCGATATTTTGTCTGTGTACCAGTGCAAACAGCAATGGTGACAAAGGACACCCTTGCCGAGTGCCCCTTGCTATGGGAAATCCTGAAGAACTCATACCTGCATAACTAATTTTAGAAGTCGGATGATCATACAATGACTGAATCCAGCCAAGGTATTTGTCCTGAAAGCCAAAAGTTTGGAATACTGCCCATAAATAGTCACACTCCACTCGGTCAAATGCTTTCTCAGCATCTAGCATAACCATTCCGAGTGGGGTGGTTTCAGTAAGTGCGACATCAAAAGCAGTAATAGCCATGTTGACATGGGTGGTGGTATCTCTCCCCATGACGAAACCATGCTGTTGTATGTTGACCAGCTCCGGCATGAGGAGAGTTAATCGGGTAGCCAAGATTTTCACAAAAGCCTTGGCGTCCGCATTTATTAGCGAAATCGGCCGGTGTGACCCGCATTCATCTGCAGGTTTTTGTTTTTTAAGAAAAAATACAATTGTAGCAATGTTCCATGAGGCAGGAGCTTTCCCTGTTTCACCGATTGAGTCTATAACTAGGCTAAAAAGGGGGAGTAATTCCTGGATGCAAATTTTATATAATTCGATGGGAAGCAAATCCTCTCCGGCTGCCTTTCCAGAAGGGAGAGAGGCGATTCCAAGCCCTATCTCTGTAGGGGTAATATTTGATTTAAGTTGGCAGATTCCTTCTCTGATTGAATGATCCGCTAAATGAGTATTAAGATATGAGAGTATATGGTCATTAGTAGGAGATATTTCTGAAGTGTATAACCGAGTGTAATATTTAACAAATTGATCCAGTATTTGTTCTGGTTGATTATAAGTCACCATGTTATTATCCATAATAGCCTTAATAGAAGTTTTGGCCTGCTTATCAGCTAGCTTGTAAGGTAAAACCTTCCCGATCCTGTCACCGCTTTCATACTGTGACAGATGATATTTGTGAAGTTTCGTACTGTATGTCTCTCTTAATGTCTTTTTAGTAGCTGACTGCAGGTTCGCCAATTCCATTCTTAACTCAGCAGAGTTAGGGTCTCCTTGCAAAAGGGCTGCAGATAGCCGAGTTTCCAAGGATAGCATATTTGAGGTTACTAATTTGATCTCTTTCTGACATTCTGAGTTCTTTCTAAAAACATATTGTTGGGCGAAGCCCTTCATACTAGCTTTACATGCGTTCCAAATTGATATTTTAGGCGCAGTATTCAAATTAATCGCAATAAATTCGGTAATATGTCCCTTTAATTCAGAGTTAAAAGCAGATTCCGACAAAATGGATCTAGGAAACGTAAATTTCCGAATTCCATGTTTACTAGTAGAAAAATTAAATTCTATCAAAATAGGGTTGTGGTCTGATGTGACTCTTGGGCATAATTCTATCCTACAGTTATCGAAAATTTTATCTGTAGCCCAAACCATATCTATCCGGGAGCATAATTTGGGAGGCGCAGAGTAGTAAGTGTAGCCAGCTATATTTGGATGTATTGTACGCCAGACATCTTTTAAATTATGCAACCAACTTAGTTCCCATATAGCAGCTCTAACTTTACGCATACGCCGGAAAGCACAACATCTAGTAGTATCTATGTCATAATTCATGACACAATTAAAATCACCCATGACCACCAATTCTCCCTACCAATCAAACAGTTCAATATTCAGTCGATCGTACATGGTTGGTTCATCAATATTAGGACGATAAACCACACAGAATACATATTTGCAGAGTTTGAATTGTACTTGAATAATTACCCATATCCCTTTTGAATCCTGAGCAGTAAGTATAATTTTGATAGACAGCTGTTTCTGTTTCAGTATAGCGACCCCCCCGGTTGAAGCGCCCAGAGTTGTACAAATAACAAGCTCGTATCCTAGTTGCCCCAAAAGTTTTCTATCCTGATATCCTACATGAGTTTCCGAGAACATGGCAAAGTGAGGTTTATACATATTACGCTCCTCTTGAGCCAGTCTCATCTTACTTTTATTATTAAGACCAGCCACATTCCAGACTATACATCTAAGAAAAATCATTTTTAGCATACATATAGATCATCTTCCTCTGCATTATAAAGAACCAGAATATAAATATCATACTTAAATTCAAATTGACAATTCTATCTCTTGCAATGAATTTTTCAACACTTTTTACCCAACAGCCCAGCAACCCGCCCAGACTTTGGTCCCTTTGAAGAGAACACCCCACTATACCCTGCTGCCATTGAAAAGGCACCCTAATGAGTAGTAGCCAGGAGGTTCTGGTCAACGATCCTCCCACCAAAACTCCAAAGAAAAAAAAAAGAGGAGAGAGAGAAAAACACAGTTATTTATTTATTTGTTTGAGCCCGCTAGCTATATTTTTTAAACAGCCGGCTTTACTTTCTATGTGAGTATTACAGTGTACATATAGCTAAACGGTCCTGTTTCTTGCACTATGTCTACAAATTATACTTTCTTTGTGTTGTAAATAAAGCTAGGTAGTCCATATACCATCTTGTTGCTTCTTTATTCAGGTAAGATGGTAAGACAAGTAGTAGAAGGAGAAACCCCACCAGGAGTGGCCTCCTGACTTTGGTATTCAAGAACTTAACTTAGTGAGTGCCAGCTCTGCTTCTTTCAAATCTGTAAAAAATACACATGGCCATTTTTGATCACCTTAAGACGGTCTGGCTCCTGTAGGTATACATCACATCCTATCGATTTAAAGGAATCAATTATCTGGCGAAGCTTCCATCGCCGATCCATTGTGCTTTTGCTCAGATCAGAACGGACAAAAAAAGTAACATTTTCTATTGTAACAGGTGTATTAGGTCTAGCTTTTATTGAGACAGCCTGTCTCAATAAGTAATTACTAAAGTAGATCAGGAGGGGGCGTGGGAACTTGCTTTCCCTATTTTTTTGAAAAAGAGGTAGTCTATGAACTCTTTGCAATTGCGAGTCCCAGTCCCAATCCGAGAGATCTAGAAAGGCCTTCTCGAAAAGATTGACAACATAAGCTCTGGGATCTGCTCCTTCATACCCCTCAGGGACCCCAAAAAGTCGAAGATTCTGTCATCTGGCACGATTTTCTATATCCTCCAATTTAGTTTCTAGATCAGTTAATCGCTCCGTATGTTGTTTGGTTAGGAGTTCTGTTTGTGTCGCACCTTCCTCTACATCAACGACTCTTTGCTTAAGTTCTTCGATTTCCTGAGAGATCCCCCCTAATTTAATAGTCAATTCTAGTAAGGAGCTCTGTAGTTTATTATTATCCTCCCTTAGTTGAAGGAAATGTTGCTGCCCCTCAAGCCGATGGTCTGTGAGTATCTTCAATATTAAGTCGAGAGAGGTAGGATGATCTGAGTCCAGGATTCCCTCAGAGGCCGGTGGCCCGTTAATACGTGTTGGGGCCGAAGCTAGAGCTGGGTTTCAACAACTGGTACAGCCACTGAGGTAGCAGATATGACATCTAAAGTATCCAATTGATAAGCAACTATAATCAGACTTAAAGTATCAGCAGCTGTACCACCGCAAGCCTGATCCTTATGTGACTGTTCAGTAACAGGCTTGAGAGGAATAAGAGTGGGAGACAGGACATCATCTGGTGTAGAAGAGGGGCTCACAACTTCTCTAGCATTCGTATCTTCAAGAGAACTAGCACTCGACATTCATAAGGCCATATTCTGGACCCCACCTTTTGCTAGAATCCATTTTCTTATGGGGCTTTCATCTTTAATAGGTTTTACACCGAGTTTAGCTGGGGAGATGCCAAGATTAGATGAGCTACAGTTGCCTTTCTTAAGTCTAATTTTTGCTTTTATTTTTCCTTTTTTGCGTCCAAAAGACTTAACGATGTCTGCACCTACATAGGGTCTGAGAATTTCCTCCTCTTCATCAGGGATTTCCTCATACTCCACACTCAGGCTCTCCTCTAGCTCTTCTGAAGTTAAGCCACCTGATTCAGAAGCATTAATTACTACATTTGCTTGTTCATCGCTGCCCGCATCAGCCGGAGCGTGAGGTTTGTCTGATTAGTTAATAACTGTAGTTGGTTTAATAGTATATGAACTTGCCTTATTTAAGTTCATCCCCAAAGTCATATCATCTTCTTTTTTTTTGCCCCGGAAGCAATGCCATTTTACCTTCTGTGTTTACCCCACATCTATGCATATTTTCAGCGGGAATAATCTTCTCTGTGATGCCTACAGAAGCCTCAGTGTAATTGGACGTTGTTTTGCCTCTGTCACAAATATTATTAGATATTACTGTTCCTCCTGTTAAGCCAATGTCTGCTATGTCCATGCAGCCGGTCACAATTGTGGTAGCGCTTTTTCCAGAGTTTCCCTTAATGGATACATTATTGCCATTATTGTTAGTCGGAGTACTGCTGCCATTCAAATCAGGCATAACAAACAGCGGAGCACGGATGATTTGCTTACCCGCTGCAGCCAGTGCTTTGTCCTTGATAGAGGGATCAGTTATTTCAGCAGGCGTTGATTTTAAAGTTGGTGTTTCTGAATTCACATTTTTCCCTGTTCTAGTAGCTCTTGTACCGATTTTCGGGCCATCCTCTTCTGCTCCAGCGCAGAAACAGTATTGCGAACTCCCAGCTGACACGGAGCCCTCTGCGATGTTTCCCGTAATTGAAAGCTCGACGGGGCCGTAAGCAGGGTGAGACCCGCCCAGCGGCCCGGAAATCCACAGGACGGTCGAAGACTCGGCACCCTCAATCCGAGCAGCCAGCGCAGGCTCCAACCTCGGACAAGCCGCAGCATCAAGCGTTCTCTCGGCGGGCACTAAAATACGAGCAATACTCCAGCAAACGAAGGACAGCAGAAGCGCACACTTTAAAAGGTTGTTTTCAACGTAGCGCTATCTCTCTCTCATAGTCTCCTGATGGTGGGGAACCAGGAGCCTCCGTAACTGCTACCACTCCGAGGCAGCGTCAATCCGCCATCTTGATTTAGATTCCAGTTGAAAGCTGGAACAAGGTATACAATTAGAACCCTCAGATCCACTCCTGAGGCCACTTCTGGACTGGCAGAGGGCTCTCAGGCAACTGCCCTGATGCATGTGGTCTCCTGTGTCCTTTTCTGAACTACCCCTTGCCCCAAGAGGGCTGCCCTACTGCTTGAATCCTGCCCTGTTCCCTCAGAGAACTGCTCTGCTGCCTGTGACCTGCTACTCTGCTTGAAGCCAAGACTTCAACAGTGACTCTGAGGACTAGTTTGTTAACCTCCTGATCTAAGCCTCAGGGATAGAAGGGCTCTAACTATCTTTAACCCACCCCTGGACCCAGTCTAAGTGAGTCCTGACCCTCCAAGTGGTGACGCTCCAGTTCCTGACCCTTGGAAGTGGTGCTAAATGTGCCCATAGAGCCCAAATCCAAAACTTGGGACCTTAAACATTTTCAGCCGAAATGTGCCCTGAGAACTAAAAGCAGGCATGGACCTATCATCTAGCCAATCCACCCTATGTGCATCCCCGGTCGCCTGACTTCGTGGTAGCTCATGCTACATTCTTCTAAATAGCAACAAGTTCTGTTCAGCAGTTCCTGTCTAGAAGGTAATCCACCATGTGGAGCCCTCATCAGCTACAGCATGCAGCTTCGTCGCAGTGGCAATTTCCAACTTCCAGAAAAGAGACTAGGGGCCAGATGTAGGTAAATGGCATTTACCAATTCATAAATACCGAATTTTACCGATTCGGTATCTACAAATCGGTAAATGCTATGTAGGTATTTTTACCGATTTTTTTACCGAATCTGTAACATTCGGTAATTACCGAATCAGTATTTACCGATTCGGTAATTGCCATTGATTCCTATGGGCCTTGAGGCCCATCCGAACCAATGTCAATTACTGAATCGGTAATTACCAATTCGGTAAAATTACTGAATTTGCACGGGGGACAGGGTGTCATTTTGACACCCTGTTGCACCCCAGATTTTGGCTTGTGTGACATGTGACACACATACATGCCTTTAGGGCATGTATGTTTGCCACATGGCACAGGTGTACATGCACAGATGTGCATGTACACAGGAATTCGTTATTTACCATGCAATAGTATTACATGGTAAATAACGAATCGGTAATTGCCTGTGGCACTGTTTGAAGTGCCACCTACATCTGGATTTACCAATTCGGTAAATTTACCGATTCGGTATTTTACAGAATCGGTAAATTTACAGAATCGGTAAATATACCGATTCTGTAAATATAAGGCCACCTACATGTCAAATCCCAAATACCGGTTAGTAACGGACGAAATGAGCCATTACCGACCGGTATTTGGTGACCTACATCTGGGCCTTGGTCTGAAAGTAGAAATTTTCACCACAATTTTGTCCGGCAGCTCCCTGACTATGACTCCTCCTCGGACACTGCTGGCTGCCTTGCCCCGCTGAACTTTTCCTCCTCAGACATTTTTTTCCACACAATTTCCTCTAAGCCCGAAGGGAAGCAGAGACTGGGCCAATCTACTTCATGCACCTGAACCTCGCTCCATTGCAGACGGCCATAACTTTTGACTTTGCCCATGTCATGTGTGACTAGATGTCTGAGGTTAGTGCTTTGATCTCTTAGGTGCTATTTTACCTTCAAACTTAAACAAATTCATAACCTGGTTTCACTGATTAGACATTTATTGCTTTGGTACCGAATAATGTATTAACATTTACTCAATTTTTTTAAATTGAAATAGGATTTCTTTTGTGTTTTTAATGTATTCTCGTTTAAATGCTGCATTAGTACTTTACACATTACCTGTGAGTTAAGCTTGAAAAAAGTTGTGCCAAGCTAACAGAGGGTTAAGCACAGGTTAATGTAGTGACTTTTGTGATTCACCCTGATAGGGATTGTGGCTGTTGTTTGAGCAAGGTTTTACCTCCACCACCAACATTCCAGTTTCTCACAAACCTGAGTCAATGTAATTGTTATTGAATCAGATTTTAACTCCTATGATGAAAAAGGAGAGATGGGTAAAATCAGGGCTCTCGGAATTAACTTATTACAGAGAAAGGGAGAGATGGGTAAAAACAGGGGCCTTGCTCGCCTTTGGGTAATTGGAATGTTTAGTTTTTAATTGTTCACATCTGCTGGAAAACAGTTAAGCTCATCCCTGAAAGATGGCCCATGGAAGAACTCATTGATTCCTGATGTGTTTAGTGAAAACAGAGCACACTCCTTACTGTAGTTATTGCCACATACAGAGGTTCACTTCCAGTGCATGCCTGAGTAGATTCAAGAGTTCTGCATGTTTTAAGGACAATACGTTTCCATAAAACTGAGCTACCTGTCTGAGACAAACTTGTAAAAGAGAACATTCTAGAACAGATAATATATTTTTACCTCGAGAGCAGCATGTAATGAGACCCCTGCTAGTTGAAGCCACGTAAACTGGCCTTGTTGATGAAATCTAATTTGACTAGATTTATGCACCTTCATTTCCAATCAAACTTGGTATTACGTGGCTGACAGTTCATTATTCCCGTATTGAATGGGACCGACAGATTACCCTTCCAGCCTCTTTTTGTGGAAAACTCAGATTTCAGATTAAGACGTACCCAAAGACTCATGTTTGACCTGCTTCACCTTGCAACAATTATCACTTCTGACCTTGAAGTAGCCTAGAACAAGAATACTATCCTGGCACCATATGAAGGATTCACTGATGTATTCAGGAAGAAAGGAGTTGATTCCCATTATCCTCCTACAAAATATGACTGCAGAATCAACCTAATTCCAGGAGAAGCAATCCTGCATGGATGCATCTATCCATTAACAGTACGCGAAGATGAGATTTCAACAATAATGCCTTGCAAGACAATCTTAAAAAGGGATTTATTCAGCACTCAACTTCACCAGCAGTAGTATAGGGGGTTTATTGTGTTGCAAATCTGAAAGTCAGACTCTGTATCAACTACTGGGAGCTCAGTGCAATCATGATTCAAAATTGATACACTCTTACCCTCATTTCCATTTATCTTGATCAGGTCAAGTCAGGCAAGATTTTTCCAAAGTTAGATCTCAGTCAAGCTTACAACCTAGCAAGCAAAATTTAGAGGAATGTAATGCCCTTCAGCCTTTGTAACATTTTCACCACCTTCCAACACTTTGTTAGTTATATTTAGAGATATACTATTTTGTTTTTAAATACATATTTATTGGCATAACAAAGGAGTCATAAAACAATATAGCATTTCTACAGGAGGTATTAAACAAATACACAGTTAGAGAGCTGACAAGATATCTGCGAATTAGGAGGACAAGACGAATCGGTATTACTGGTAGTTGTTTTTAACTTTTGAAACATTGGCCACAACAGACCTTTAATGGACAAAACTGCTCCGCCCTCCCCATCATTAACTTAGCTAAACATCTGGGGGAAAAAATTCCCACATGTCGCCAAGTATCACAATAATGTACTCTCATTTACAGTATGGACTCAGAAAAAAAAAACATTTTGCACTGGCAATACTCTAAAACAAGTATGCATAAACAAGAGAAAAGTACACAGGAAATCCAATAGTGGCATAGCTTAAGGTGGAATCTCATCATCTTTTGTGTTTAATGTCTCCTATATCACATCCCAGTTGTGAGTGATAAAATATGTCATAAGACCTGATAACTCTTCCCTGTGTATGTGCTGGCTTTCAGTTTCAATATGTAGAAAACAGTGGTTCACACGGAACTCATTCAAAAGAAAAATCAAATCTACAGAACAGCAAGTTACTGTAAATGGTATGATACGTATAAGTGATTTCACTGGTTCTATTCTCACAAAGTAGTTTTATTACAACATAGACTCATTGCTCATTTGTAAGTGTGTATAGGAGTGAAGTGGTGTTACTCTGTGCAAGAACTCATTTCCAAAAGTTGGTGAAACAATAGTACAAAAGTTCAAGATTATGTTTTTGATGTACAAACATCTGCAAAACATCTTTAATATGATTACAACAGGGCCACCGTCACCTGTTTACATGTAATTCTTTGGACAGCAATCAGTTTGTTACGTCGATAATGTTTCGACCCCACATAGAATCCCAGAGTCTCATCAGGACGATACCAGGGGAACATCTACTGAAGCCCAGGGCTGAAATAACCCCCTTTGTTATGATTCTCACTGTACCCCAATATAGGCCTGGGTAGACTCCTAACCTTTCACCTACATTTACCCTGCTATTGTACTACATAACGTTTTTGGTGCTGACCCTTTACCTAGTTAGATGCTACATAAATGTTGTGTGGTTTTCTACGAAAACTAGCCTCATTTATTATACATGAGTGTTAGATTTGGGGTTCTCTAGTTGGCACAGGTAAGTACTTGTGACAAATAGGGATCCTTGCCTCTAGTCAGGGTAAGGGGATACATTCCTAAAATAATCCCTGCTCACCCCCTTGGTAGCTTGGCAGGAGCAGACAGGCTTATCTCAGAGGAGGTGTGTAAAGCATTTGTTAACACATACAGTAATCCAGTGACAACACTACAGATGGACAACAAAGTTGTATATTAAAAATAAGTATTCTTTATATAGACTTAACAAAAGACCACAAATGACAAAAATCCACAATACTATACTTAAAATGGTAGGATTAGCTTAGTTCTCTTTAGATCTTAAAATGCGACACTTTGAGTCAATTTACCTTAAGATGTGACACGCAGGGCAATGAAAGTGTTGCAAAGATGGTGATGAGATGAAATATTGGTGCAAATAAATAAAGACTTTGTCTTCTTGTTATTGCTACACACTTCTTCGAGGATGCAAGAAGTCTCGACTCGATGCGTCAGCTGCAGCGGCGACACCCTTCTTCCTTGATGCAACGACAGCAGCTCCGACGGTGGCAAGCTTCTCCGTGGATGCGAGGCGCTTCTCTCGATGTGGTGCAATGCGACAGCTGCAGTGGCTACATCCACAATACGACGGCAGCAGCAACGGCGACATGCTTCTTCCTCGTTGTGCGACGCTTCTCTCGATGCTGTACAATACGACAGCTACAACGGCGACATCCAAGATGCGACGGCAGCAGTAGCGACGGCGACACGCTTCCTCTTCGATGAGAGACGCTTCTCTTGATGTGGTGCAATATGACAGCTACAGCGGCGACATCCAAGATGCGACGGCAGCAGCAGCGACACACTTCTTCTTTGTAGTGAGACGCTTCCAGCTCCTTGCGACACGCAGTCCCTCAAAAGTTCCAAAACAGCAGCAGACACTTCCAAAGAACTCGCAAAAGAAGGGTTGGAGCAAAGTGCCTGCACCTGTTATGGTCAGTGACTCCTGAGTAATGTGATGGTGCTTGGGAAACCTAGGAACACAACCCTATAAGTTCCTTTCAAGGACAAAAGTCCTAAACAAAACAACACACACTGTGGAATCAGCACCCATCAACAAAATATTTCTTTGATAATTGCAAATAATGTCCTTTGAAGCAATAAACAACATCCGTAGAAAATGAACAGGACCGAACTTGGCAAACGTTTGGTTTCAATCCTTTATTTTGTTTTCATGGTAGACAAATGATCCAATTCACAATGGATTTTCCTTTTCTCTTTTCTAGCCAACGCGTTTCGTCTCATTTACTGAGACTTCTTCAGGGCTAAAAAACATATGAAAGAATTTTTATAAAAAACACTCATATATACAATTACATATTATTTACAAGACAAAATGACAAACATCTATATACAGAAGATTTCCATTAAAAAAGCGAAGAAACTTTCCAAGTTATATTGAACTTTACAATGGGTTAATTGCCTCTTTTTTGATGAGATGGGAAAAAACTACATATGTGGAGTTTTGGGACATGGAAATTTTTCTGCACAAAATTACCATGTATAGATTATTAGTGAAAAAAATCTATAAACATCAGAGAAGAGAATACATTTTAGTTGTAGAAAACCACATCATATACAGTTTTAGATAAATCACTTACTAAATCATACCTCAAACACCTGTCTTTATGGTAAGTGATATGGGCTGGCGAATTCTTAGTATGTACGAGGAACTTGTGAGGCATCTAAAAAGTACATATTAGTTAGATTGAAACACTCTGCTCGTGAGATATTCTACAATAAAGAAATCAACAATAACAGTCCATCACCTGACCATATAATGCGAAAAGCAGTTCTGAAAAACTGATTTTTTATCAACATCTCCATAATTTTTTTGTCAACAACTTCATAATTGTCAGTTCTTCTGTTCACATAAAAAATCTGTATATGAAATGTTATAAGATTATAATGATCAACCCATGCCAGGCCATCGACTACCCATAGCATGACAGTCTAGTACACTATTAGATTGCAAGGTTATATTTTCAATAAAAATAGAGAAGGCTCCACAAAGATGAATTCGGATTGGTATTGTCAAAAAACAAAATAGCCAAGAATATTTAAAACGTCCTCACACAAATAGTAATCCTAATCAGTCACTAGCACAGTCATTTGGAGATGTATAGTAAAATAAAAGGTACCTGTCATATCCTATAGGTATTCAGGAATGACTGTCAAGAGGAGAGAAAACGGAAGCCTATTATAATCAATGTATCAGAAAATTATAACTATATTTTGCAAACTGGTTGTTATTATTGAAAAAACTTATGAGCTAAAGCTAGAATTGAAAAATGGGTGAAACCACGACAGTTCACAGAATATCATGATATGGGTCAAATGTCAAATATACGCTTGAAAACCAGAGATGTTTAAAGGGTTAAATAACCTATTTAATTACTAAAGCGTAGGAATAGTGTCACTATGTAAGAGAATTTATAACAAGATACCACTGGAAGTTTACGAATGAGTGCAACAAGACATAAAGCGCGAGCTGAGTTGTATGTCTCATAATGAAGTTCACCGAAATAAGCCGATCTTAAGTAACCAAGCCTGTCGGACATCTTGAAATGTCTGTTTGCTTATCATAACGTTCCATACAGAGAGTAAAAGGTCAAAAAACATATCCAAACTACCAATATCTTAAGAGAAAATTAGTACTAAATTAAAAGTAAGGACTACAGACTATCATAACACGACGCATCATAACACAACACATCCAGTAACTTACCTCGGAAGCGGCATGGTAACCTGCAAAAAGACCAGCGTGGATTCGAAATGGTGAATAGAAAGTTTGAAGGAGGGCTGCTATATATAAGACAATAATTGAATAATTGGTAGCACTTGTGAGATGCAAATCCGCCAAACTATCGAAAAAACGGCAGTGAATATTCTAGTGAATGAAAGAACGAGAAAGGCGGCCATCTTACAATGTCGGTGAACATCGCCTGAATGGTCATTACTCTTGAGCATTATAAGCGCAATGATTGTATAGTAGACAAAAAAATATATATAAGAGAAAAACAGTTCCAGAGAATAATTGTAGTACTGGAATAGACAATTCTGCATAGGAATTGTAATTTGTTAATGAGTCTCAAGAAAACCAAGTACCTCACGTGTATCAAAAAAAACGCCGAAATAATCAGTAAAACGAGGGAAATGAGACTTTAAAAGCATTTATATCGAAGAAAGGATATAAAGAGAAAAAGGTCAAACGTGTGGAAATCAAAAGACGGACCCTCTATATTCAGGATAAGCCCTCCCGAGTTGATGGTCTTTGAATAGATTAATACGGCGGCCATCTTAGAACATGTAATAGTGCAAGGATGGAAATCTAATATGTTATTAGATCAGCCCAGAGAACGTGAGAAATGTAAAATCGGGCACCCTCATGATTTATTATCAATAATACTAATCAAAGATGTGTAGTGAAATTGGTATTTAGGAAAATACATATAAAGAAGCATATAAACCCAGGGGTCAAATGAGTAGAGAGCTTAAGAGCTATCCATTCAGTTTCACGGCAGCAATATTCAAGCATATAGTAAAATAAGGCATGTCATCTAATAACTTATATGATCGTCCAAGACTAAGACAGTGTAAAATCGAGGACCCAAATTGCGCTAGAGAGGAAACTGATTACAATTAAAAGTGTCATGGTCAATAGTATATATGTTCCTAAAAAGGATAATAGAACATAATTTTTGAGTATAGTATTTCTCCCCAAAAAACAATCACCCCTGACACCAGCGGAACATGACAAGAAACAAGACAAAAAAACACATTATATATAACCAGCATATACATCAAAAAAATATTCACTAACCAAATGATTATAGCACAAGGGAATCTATGTGAAGCTTTACATTTTTACTGCAACATCAGAAAATCAAAAGATATGATGGAATTCATTTTTCTGATTTAACAAAAAGAAAACAGCACAGATCATTACATTTTTACCTTTAACATCATAATATCATAAGAAATGATGGAATTCATTATTCTGATTTATCCCATATTGAACACATCTTAGACGGCAAATCCATGTGGATTCTAACTGCCTCAAATCATGCTCTCTATTGCCGCCTCTTGGGTTGGTCTGTAGATGGTCAATAGCATGGAATTTAACTAGCCTATCATTAGGATGTACAGTGCAGATATGATTAGCCATTGGATATTTTAGATCACCATTTTTAATTGCTCCTAAATGTTCCTGTATACGTATTTTCAAACAACGAATACTGCTTCCAACATAGGTCTTATTACATGAACATTGTATTAAGTATATGGTGAAAGTGGTGTTACAATTGATGAATTCTTTGATCTCAAATTTTTTAGGGCCATTGTATGAGAACTCACTAATTTTGTTTACACCAAATTTACAAATGCAGCACCCACCGCAGACAAAAAAGCCTTTCGGTTTTTCAGGGAACCACGATTTTTTGTTGGGGGTTGATCTAACATAGCTGGGACATAATTTATCTTTCAAAGTTTGTCCTCTTTTGTATACCACCCTTGGTCTATCAGACACTACATCTTTGGGGATGCTCTCTGATTTAAGAAGGTGCCAGTTCTTGCGTAGTATATTAAATACATGGCTGCTGTAAGAGTTATACTTAGTGATGAAAGGTACATAGGATAGTTGTTTTTGCTTAGTTTTCTTTAATTTAGAAGAGCTCAGAATGTTGGTTCTATCCAGAGTGCGAGCCCGCAACTCTGCTTTATTTAGACAATTAGTGTCATAGCCCCTTCTCTTGAAGTTTTGTTTAATCTGTGTTATAATCCGGAGAAAATCACAATCTCTACTGCAATTCCGTCTTGCACGTACCATTTCACCATAGGGAATTGCCTTGATGGTAGATTGAGGATGTGCACTGGTGGCATGTAATACACTATTACATGCTGTGGATTTCTTGAACACATCACTATGGATTTTCCCTTCATGGGCATACAGTTTTAGATCGAGAAAATCAATTTCACTGGCTGAGTATTTAATTGTTATTTTGACATTGAAAGCATTGTCATTCAAATATTCAAAATAGGTCATTAGATCATCTACTGAGCCATTCCAAATCAAAATGATATCATCTATGTACCGAGCATAGAATATCATCTGGTCACACCAATTTTTTGCTCGTGGACCCCAGACATGTTCTACCTCAAAGAGCCCCATAAAAAGGTTGGCATACGATGGAGCAAATCTTGAACCCATCGCTGTGCCCCTCTTCTGGATATACCATTCATCATTGCTTAGAAAGGCATTGTTCATAAGGATCAGTTCTGGAAGATTTTGTCTGGCAGGATTCCCAGCTACTTTTTGTCACCATGGACGTGGAAAGTTTGTACACGTGTATTGAGTTAAAACAAGGAATACGTGCACTAAAATACTTTCTATTCAAACGTGACTGTAACAGAATGGAACATACATTTATGCTGTTGGAAATGGCAGAACTGATCCTTATGAACAATGCCTTTCTAAGCAATGATGAATGGTATATCCAGAAGAGGGGCACAGCGATGGGTGATAGATGATATCATTTTGATTTGGAATGGCTCAGTAGATGATCTAATGACCTATTTTGAATATTTGAATGACAATGCTTTCAATGTCAAATTAACAATTAAATACTCGGCCAGTGAAATTGATTTTCTCGATCTAAAACTGTATGCCCATGAAGGGAAAATCCATAGTGATGTGTTCAAGAAATCCACAGCATGTAATAGTGTATTACATGCCACCAGTGCACATCCTCAATCTACCATCAAGGCAATTCCCTATGGTGAAATGGTACGTGCAAGACGGAATTGCAGTAGAGATTGTGATTTTCTCCGGAATATAACACAGATTAAACAAAACTTCAAGAGAAGGGGCTATGACACTAATTGTCTAAATAAAGCAGAGTTGCGGGCTCGCACTCTGGATAGAACCAACATTCTGAGCTCTTCTAAATTAAAGAAAACTAAGCAAAAACAACTATCCTATGTACCTTTCATCACTAAGTATAACTCTTACAGCAGCCATGTATTTAATATACTACGCAAGAACTGGCACCTTCTTAAATCAGAGAGCATCCCCAAAGATGTAGTGTCTGATAGACCAAGGGTGGTATACAAAAGAGGACAAACTTTGAAAGATAAATTATGTCCCAGCTATGTTAGATCAACCCCCAACAAAAAATCGTGGTTCCCTGAAAAACCGAAAGGCTTTTTTGTCTGCGGTGGGTGCTGCATTTGTAAATTTGGTGTAAACAAAATTAGTGAGTTCTCATACAATGGCTCTAAAAAATTTGAGATCAAAGAATTCATCAATTGTAACACCACTTTCACCATATACTTAATACAATGTTCATGTAATAAGACCTATGTTGGAAGCAGTATTCGTTGTTTGAAAATACGTATACAGGAACATTTAAGAGCAATTAAAAATGGTGATCTAAAATATCCAATGGCTAATCATATCTGCACTGTACATCCTAATGATAGGTTAGTTAAATTCCATGCTATTGACCATCTACAGACCAACCCAAGAGGCGGCAATAGAGAGCATGATTTGAGGTAGTTAGAATCCACATGGATTTGCAGTCTAAGATGTGTTCAATATGGGATAAATCAGAATAATGAATTCCATCATTTCTTATGATATTCTGATGTTGGAGTAAAAATGTAAAGCTTCACATAGATTCCCTTGTGCTATAATCATTTGGTTAGTGAATATTTTTTTTATGTATATGCTGGTTATATATAATGTGTTTTTTTGTCTTGTTTCTTGTCATGTTCCGCTGGTGTCAGGGGTGATTGTTTTTTGGAGAGAAATACTATACTCAAAAATTATGTTCTATTATCCTTTTTAGAAACATATATACTATTGACCATGACACTTTTAATTGTAATCAGTTTCCTCTCTAGCGCAATTTGGGTCCTCGATGTTACACTGTCTTAGTCTTGGACGATCATATAAGATATTAGATGACATGCCTTATTTTACTATATGCTTGAATATTGCTGCCGTGAAACTGAATGGATAGCTCTTAAGCTCTCTACTCATTTGACCCCTGGGTTTATATGCTTCTTTATATGTATTTTCCTAAATACCAATTTCACTACACATCTTTGATTAGTATTATTGATAATAAATCATGAGGGTGCCCGATTTTACATTTCTCACGTTCTCTGGGCTGATCTAATAACATATTAGATTTCCATCCTTGCACTATTACATGTTCTAAGATGGCCACCGTATTAATCTATTAAAAGACCATCAACTCGGGAGGGCTTATCCTGAATATAGAGGGTCCGTCTTTTGATTTCCACACGTTTGACCTTTTTCTCTTTATATCCTTTCTTCGATATAAATGCTTTTAAAGTCTCATTTCCCTCGTTTTACTGATTATTTCGGCGTTTTTTTTTGATACACGTGAGGTACTTGGTTTTCTTGAGACTCATTAACAAATTACAATTCCTATGCAGAATTGTCTATTCCAGTACTACAATTATTCTCTGGAACTGTTTTTCTCTTATATATATTTTTTTGTCTACTATACAATCATTGCGCTTATAATGCTCAAGAGTAATGACCATTCAGGCGATGTTCACCGACATTGTAAGATGGCCGCCTTTCTCGTTCTTTCATTCACTAGAATATTCACTGCCGTTTTTTCGATAGTTTGGCGGATTTGCATCTCACAAGTGCTACCAATTATTCAATTATTGTCTTATATATAGCAGCCCTCCTTCAAACTTTCTATTCACCATTTCGAATCCACGCTGGTCTTTTTGCAGGTTACCATGCCGCTTCCGAGGTAAGTTACTGGATGTGTTGTGTTATGATGCGTCGTGTTATGATAGTCTGTAGTCCTTACTTTTAATTTAGTACTAATTTTCTCTTAAGATATTGGTAGTTTGGATATGTTTTTTGACCTTTTACTCTCTGTATGGAACGTTATGATAAGCAAACAGACATTTCAAGATGTCCGACAGGCTTGGTTACTTAAGATCGGCTTATTTCGGTGAACTTCATTATGAGACATACAACTCAGCTCGCGCTTTATGTCTTGTTGCACTCATTCGTAAACTTCCAGTGGTATCTTGTTATAAATTCTCTTACATAGTGACACTATTCCTACGCTTTAGTAATTAAATAGGTTATTTAACCCTTTAAACATCTCTGGTTTTCAAGCGTATATTTGACATTTGACTCATATCATGATATTCTGTGAACTGTCGTGGTTTCACCCATTTTTCAATTCTAGCTTTAGCTGATAAGTTTTTCAATAATAACAACCAGTTTGCAAAATATAGTTATAATTTTCTGATACATTGATTATAATAGGCTTCCGTTTTCTCTCCTCTTGACAGTCATTCCTGAATACCTACAGGATATGACAGGTACCTTTTATTTTATTATACATCTCCAAATGACTGTGCTAGTGACTGATTAGGATTACTATTTGTGTGAGGACGTTTTAAATATTCTTGGCTATTTTGTTTTTTGACAATACCAATCCGAATTCATCTTTGTGGAGCCTTCTCTATTTTTATTGAAAATATAACCTTGCAATCTAATAGTGTACTAGACTGTCATGCTATGGGTAGTCGATGGCCTGGCATGGGTTGATCATTATAATCTTATAACATTTCATATACAGATTTTTTATGTGAACAGAAGAACTGACAATTATGAAGTTGTTGACAAAAAAATTATGGAGATGTTGATAAAAAATCAGTTTTTCAGAACTGCTTTTCGCATTATATGGTCAGGTGATGGACTGTTATTGTTGATTTCTTTATTGTAGAATATCTCACGAGCAGAGTGTTTTAATATAACTAATATGTACTTTTTAGATGCCTCACAAGTTCCTCGTACATACTAAGAATTCGCCAGCCCATATCACTTACCATAAAGACAGGTGTTTGAGGTATGATTTAGCAAGTGATTTATCTAAAACTGTATATGATGTGGTTTTCTACAACTAAAATGTATTCTCTTCTCTGATGTTTATAGATTTTTTTCACTAATAATCTATACATGGTAATTTTGTGCAGAAAAATTTCCATGTCCCAAAACTCCACATATGTAGTTTTTTCCCATCTCATCAAAAAAGAGGCAATTAACCCATTGTAAAGTTCAATATAACTTGGAAAGTTTCTTTGCTTTTTTAATGGAAATCTTCTGTATATAGATGTTTGTCATTTTGTCTTGTAAATATTATGTAATTGTATATATGAGTGTTTTTTATAAAAATTCTTTCATATGTTTTTTAGCCCTGAAGAAGTCTCAGTAAATGAGACGAAACGCGTTGGCTAGAAAAGAGAAAAGGAAAATCCATTGTGAATTGGATCATTTGTCTACCATGAAAACAAAATAAAGGATTGAAACCAAACGTTTGCCAAGTTCGGTCCTGTTCATTTTCTACGGATGTTGTTTATTGCTTCAAAGGACATTATTTGCAATTATCAAAGAAATATTTTGTTGATGGGTGCTGATTCCACAGTGTGTGTTACTTCCAAAGAACTCTTCGGGAGCTGGGGGTTCAAGTCTGTTGTCCCTGAGCATTCAGCAGGAGGCACGCTCTTCTCTCAAGCCCTTGGAGATCCTTTACAAGTTGAATAAAGGGCACACTAAGTCCTTTCTCCTTTCTTTGGCAGTCAGACAACCACTGCAGGCCCATACCCCAAGCAGCACTTCAGCTAAGGGATAGTCTTGCCTCAGTTTCTTCAGGTTCCTTTCCTCAGCAAAGGTTTCTTCTTGTTTGTTCAAAATTGATCTAAATTCTTGGGATCAGGGTCCCAATACTTATACCCCAAATCCTTTGTCCTCTGTGGGAAGGGGGGGCCTTTGCCTAGTCCAAACCAATTCTGGTCAGTCCTGGAGCACTCCGTTTACATGACTCCTTCTTTCCTTTCACAGAGCAGGACAGAGACATCTGACACACCACAGGAGGTGGAGCCAGCATTGTGAAGGGAAGGCACAGTCCTTTTCAGGTACCAGGTGCAACTCCCCCCTCCAATCTAGATGCAGATCTCTCTATTCACCACTGGGCTGACTCATCCTGGCTCCTGGAATCCCCCAGCTCTGTCACTCAAACTCCAGACATGGAATACACGACCTAGCAGAGGCAGGCTTGGATAGTTAGACAAGAAAATACTTACTTTCTAAAAGTGGTATTTTCAAACACAGA
Source organism: Lissotriton vulgaris (assembly GCF_964263255.1). Taxonomy (NCBI): domain Eukaryota; kingdom Metazoa; phylum Chordata; class Amphibia; order Caudata; family Salamandridae; genus Lissotriton; species Lissotriton vulgaris. Next base: position 880,189,509 of record NC_141693.1, read on the forward strand.
ATGTTAAAATCAACTTCACTAAAAGATGTATTTTATCATTCTGAGTTCAGTCACAATAAACTAGAATTTCTACCATGCTCTCTGAGTCAGTTAGGATTATAAGATGTAATAATCTAACTGCCCATTCTGGCCTATGAAGAACAGATAGCCTTGCAATAGTGAAAAACAAAAATGGCTAACATTCACTATTAGGACATGCCACACATACCAGGGCATGTCCTACCTTATACTTACAATGTACCCTGCCCTTGTGCCTACCATAGGGGTTTATGATATGAAGAAAAGGGAAGGTTTAGGGACTGGCAAGTGGGTGCACTTGCCCAGTCAGCATGGCAGTACCAGATTGCACACACGCTCTGCAATGACAGGCTTTAGACACACTTTTACAGGCTGCTTCTGTGGGTGGTACAACCAGTGCTGCAAGCCCACCAGCAGCATTTGGTTTACAAGCCGTGGGCACTCCTGGTGCACTGTACTAGGGTCTGACAGGTAAACCAAACCAGCCCATCATGGAATCACTAATCCATACATCAATTTGCAATAGGGAGAGCATATACACTTTAGCACTGATCAGCAGTGGTAAAGTACCCAGAGTCATAAAATCAACAAAAACAGGTCAGACAAAATACAGGAGGAAGGCAAAAAGTTCAGGGATGACCCTGCAAAAAGGGCAAAGTCCAATAATAATTATTCTCAGAATCACAGCAGGATAACCATCTTCTGAATATTAACTGTGTATATGGTTTATCACTATTGTTAGCTTCGGCCCACATGACTCAGCAACGTAAAACCCCTGGGGGTACCTTTTTGGCACATAAGCACAACATCTTCGCTGAGCCAGGCAGAGGAGAAAGACTTCCATGCTGACACACTGACACGAGAAGCTGAGTCCCTGCATGCAGAAACTCCAGCACACAGTGGTCTGACATCCCTCGCGGGCTGTCCAACTCGAGAGCAAGACTTGGGGGCATATTATCAAAGGGATTTATCTCCGCTTTTTTGGCTTTAAAAGCCAAGAAAGCGGAGATAAAATTATCTCCCTATTACCTCGCTGTCGCTAACACCAGTTAGTGGCAGCTAGCAAGAGATATCGACCATCTTGGGCCCCACTTTGCATGTCAGTGATATTTACCACTAATGACATGCAAAGTGGGCGTGCCAAGATGTTAGCGACTGGAACAGTCGCTAACATCGCTATCTCCTATTACCAACGTTTGGAGATATTCGCGCTAAGCGCGAATATCTCCAAAAGCTAGCACCTGCCCTGAGCAGTTCTTAGCCATGTTATCCAACGAGAGGTGGATAACATGGCTAAGAGCATTAGCTCGGTAATGCAAGAATATCGCTGACTTTTCAGCGATATTCAAGCATTGCGGCCGATTTTTATCGCATTTGTGATAAACCTTGGTAATACCAAGGTTTATCTGCGATAAAAATCGCTGCAGCTCAGCAGTACATTTTTGTCTCTAACCAAGCAATAGCGATAATTATCGCTATTGCTTGGTAATATGCCCCGTGGTCCTTCATTATCTCACATCAGTTAATGGAGTTGGCTATTTCCTAGGGGTATTCTTAGCTATACACCTACATACATGCTAGGTAACGTAGGCAAATCTAGTTAGGGTTAGCATTGTAGGAGTACTCATTATTACTCTCATGTATATATATGCCTGCATACATTCATTGTTTTTGCATTTGGGTAGAATTCTACCATCTGTTTAATCTGTTGGTGCTATAACTATATATAACTGTTTCTATCTTATGACTGTTGCAGCACTCATATTTTACACTAGAATGATGCTGGTTCAATAACTACTTATTGAAAACGTCTCCATAGTTAATTCTGTGTTTCTCTCTCAGACAAAGTGAGCATGAGTGACTGAGAAAAAATACTGTACTGTTTCCACAATTTCTGAGGGGTCAGGGTTGTCATGTTTCATAGCTGCCAGAAACTATTCACTCCTTGGTAAGAGGGGCACATAGTGGCACTGTGAGCTAGCTGGTCTACAGGTGAACATATCTGGTGGGGGGGGGTCTGGAATCTGTCTGGACACCAATCTCACAGTTTATGTTGTCTAAACGTAAAGATCCTATATAGATTTATAGGAACTACACAACAACTTGGTCAGACTGCGAGTACAACGTGCAGGGTTCAGAGTAAAATCACCTCAGTGTCAATTCAGAAATATATAAAATTCACTGGTTCATGGACCTATGGGTAAAAAAGCACAGGGTATGTGCAGCTTTACAAGGAAGTCATGTTTCTTGATATAGGTTCAGTTACCAGAAACTGAAAAGTGGCTGAGTGGAATTTAGCGCTGAGGGAAGGTAAATGTTTTTCCAAATTATAGTAAGATTTCTACTAATTAGAGTAAAGCCAAGGCCATGAAGTGTCCGGTAGCTTTGTCTGGTTCAGGTAGTGAAAGAAATCTGAGCACACAATCATTCAAGGTGTTACACACTGTTCTGCCGATGCCTAAGTAAATGCTGTGGTTATGTCTCCCCCGAAAGAATGCTGTAAGGGATAGGCCCAAAACATGTGTGAAACATCAGCCTCAGGTGCCCTGCAAAGAAGGCAGGATAATGAGGCCCTGGGGAAGATCTCATTGATTCTACTGGGGTTAAGGCAGGCTATGTTTATTATGTTAAACTGAATTAACCTCTAAACTACTGCAGATTCTTCACCCCAGTCCTGACTGCTTTTTTGGCTATTTGGGCTACTTTGTTTTTAGGCCTCCATAACGTATTTCCTTACAAGGCATCCATGACAAATGTGTGTCCATTTTTTCCAACATCCTGGAAATTCTAGAGCTATCCAGGATTTATTGATGCGCCAGGAGAGGACCAAGAAAATTGCCAAAATATAGATACATTTTGATGTGTTTTTTGTTAAAATAGAAAGAACTCAGCAAAAAGTGTCTGTTTTCCCCCTAAAATTGACATCACCAACAGGTTTGCTGTACTGAAGTTACCATTATCACCAGCTTTCAAGAAATATGCAGAGCTGAATCAAAAAAAACAATTTGTTTTCCAAAGTTTTTGAATTTCTGAAAAAGGTAGCCCATTTTTGCTAATTTCAATGCTTTCAACCTACTTAAGTTTGTGGTGAAAACCAGTGCGAAACCTATAGGTGATTCCAGAAAGCTATAGATGTTTTAAAAGTAGACAAAATTCTTAATTTAGCAACGGATCATTTGTGTAGATCCGAGAAGGAAACAAATGACCCTTTGTGACAACATTTTCATCTGTAACTTCTTCTCACAATGATCAATTTACAAAAATCACGATATCGTTTAGGTCTGCTGGTTGTGGGTATGTATGGGGTTTGTAGGTTGTCCAAGAACCCGGCGTACGCAGACCCATAGTCTGAGCCGCACCTTCCATTGGTTTTTCATTGTGTACTGGGTATAGAACAATTCATATGGTAAAATATTTAGAGGGTCGCAATGAAACCTATTCATTGTGGGTATCCACACAAGCATGTGATTCAAAAGAAGCTTTTCAAAATGTCTTCTTTCTTCCACGCTGGCTTATATTTGAAAGGCACAAATGCAGAAACATCCAATTGGTAATATTAGATGTCCAACTTTTCTTTTTTTTCCCTCGTCTCTCAATACAAATAGAATTTCACTTGTGTGGATAGGCCTAGTGCCTTCAATAGGAAAGATCCCAAAACGCAACATGGACATATCACATTTTCTCATTGAAAATTGACTCTTTTTAGGTCTCGCGCCTGCGATTGTAGGGGCGGAGCCCCTGCTGTTGCAAAGCGAGTCTATTGCTATTGTTTCAGTCCTTTCAGCTTTCAAGGACTACCCAGAAGAGACAAGGGACTGGCACGCGCACGCAGCCTGCCGGAATCGGATCAGGTCGCGCGCGTGAACACGCGCTCCAATTCCGGCAAGCTGTTCACAACACATGCACACGCAGGCAGGCACACACGCAGGCACACACAACACACACACAGACAAACGCACGCCCACACACAACACAGACAGACACACAACACATACACAGACAGGTGCACGCACGCACACACACACACAGACGCACACACACACGCGCGGACACAATCCCCCCCCCTCACCGGGCTCTTTCAGCGTGTTCCATGTCTCTGTCTCTCGTCAGCCAGTGGGTCAGTCTCGATCTCCCTCCGCAGTGCTGGTCTTCACCGGGCCCCCTCCTGGGACCCGGGACTTCAGATGCCGCACTCCGCTTGAGCGCCGTGGCTCGGAGCGCGCATGCACGGGCAGCCACGCCCTCTCACTCTCAGCCCGGGCTGCTTTCGGTTTCGTAGGTGAGTGATGTCATCGCTTTATTCTTAAAACTGAAGGGTGCATACGAAGACCGATCTGCTGTCTGCCTCTCTGGATTCCTACTCCCACAACGTTATTATGCAGTTTTATATAAAGTGAACTACTGGAGCGATTTACATGGGGCCCAAATTACATTACACAAGGTCAGAATTTTGTTTAACGCACAGTGTGTTTACGTGATTTGCTCCAAATCACCAGGTGATGAGCAGACGCCGACACAAACCTGGGCCTCTAGTTCCAAAGTCTGCAGCTCTCTACCCCAACATCGTTCTGCCTGCAATACAAACGCACAGTGCTTGTTCTTCAAGCAGGAGTCTGCCTACCACTTACTGCATGTGACACGCTGCAGCAGTTCACATAGGGCGCATGCCTTTTATGAGACAGCAGTATTATAAGAAAAAAAATTGTGCCTCATGCAAGTGACGCTGCTTAGTTAATCTCAACACTATTGATGTGATGTGTGTACACTAACTGTGCTGTCCTCGGTTTCGCTTTTGGCAGGCACAAGTAGGAGGAGAGGTCATAAATGTTGCAGTAATTAACTCATTGCCAGAGGCAGCTTGGTCTTTGAATTACATCTGCATTTGTGAAGAAATGTTGCTTTGTCGAGGCTTCCCATTTTCCAATTTCGAGACACATGCAGCTGTATTATTTCCAACAAGATATCCTTTACAATGGCACCATTTTGTCTCACCCATGCATTCAGACATGGCTCTCACGGCAGACAATGAGCCCAATGTCATGTGTGTCACTTTGCATGCTGTGAATTCTGAACCCCATACTTATAATTTTCAAAAGGGAAACTACAAGCCCCACAATGCAACATGCCTTTAGCTGAAGATACAGAACTGGTAGAAGTTGTCACACATGCCATGAGGGCATCTAGCAATTGAAATCGGAGGTGCTACCTCTGAGCGAGGAGCCCTGTTTTTGTCTGAACTGCTTACATTTTGTTTGTAGTGTTACTCCTTTTCCTTGAGCTGATCTGTAGATGGTTCAGAAGGCCTTAAACATTGATCTAGCCAGATCAGGGAGCCATTGAGGTGCTGGTGAGCATAGTGTGAGAAGGTTGCCTGGCATATGCTGTCCGCTATTCTAGGGGGCACATGGCACCAGGCACCAGTCCAAACGACCCTTATTGATGGTAGGTTAAAAGACAACCTTATTAGATAGCTATCCTAGTGGTAGCTGTGGAGAGCAGCCTTCAGGCTAAGTCTTGAAGGAATGTAGAGCAGCTTCTTTTACCAGTGTATAATCTCATGAATGAGTAAATGAAAAGAGAACCACGACAGGTGTATAACAAATATATGTATTTGTTCTAAACACATCCCTCTAGCAGTAAACTTATTTAAGCTTTTATCTCACAAGTACCCTCATTTTTAGAACTCTTATCAATGGCATCGACCGAACTGATAGTTACAACAAGCGTGGGAACTTCTCCACGCTAATGGCCTCTTTATTGGTGGTTGAGTGGTTGTTGGGGAGGGGGGGGGAAGCTTTCAGCGCACACGTTCATCTCATTTTAGAATTACTATCAATGGCATCAACCAAACTGATAGTCACATCAATAGTGGGAACCTCTCCACGCTAATGACTTCTTTCTTGAGGTCTTGATATTCCTACACCCTGGCCCTTGTTATCATACCTTCAAAGGTATCCCGGCGCCCAGTTGCAGTATCAATTGGGCAGTGGGAGAGCGGTGTCTAAACCCCTGGGCTCCATGTGTTGGTAGTGCGCTTTGGTAGCGTCGGTAAGTAGTCATGAAAGGGCTATGGCATTCACTGTGGTCTACAGGTTAGGTTATACTAATGGGCACACCACGGTAGCATTGAGTTAAATGCGCTACATGTGACACAAGCTGATGCTATGCTGACCACTCGCAAGTGGCGAGTAAGGAAGGGAATACATACGGGGTTAATGCCAGCTAGGGCTTAGCATCTGAGGTCATTGAATGCAGACACTGGTGGGGCAGCTGTAGTTAAGAAGCCAGGAACCCTACCCATCGTACAGCGCTATTGCACGGCATTTCACACTGTGTATTGTCCTGAAGTAATCATAAATGGGCTATTGCATTTACGGTGGACTACAGGTCTAGGCTTTCATGAAGGTCATACTACCAGGCACCCTCACGGAACACTTACAGTTGGAAGTGTTAATGAGTATGCATCGGGCGCTAATTTTTATCTAAAACTTAGCATGTGATGGCAATGTAAGACAAGCACGTGTACGGCAGTTATCGCCAGAAACACTGATGGTTTGTGTTTATCTTTTCCATTTATGTATGGCCGGGCCCATGGTGGACATCCGTGAAGTGCTCCACACCACAACGGCGGCAACAGGTGGACAGCCCAAGGGATGCGTACGTCAGGTAGAGGATAGCAAGCAACAACGCAAGTGTGATGGTCGAGCGAGCAAGGACGCAGGAGGTGCCAGCACAGGGTTGATTGTTTTTGGTGTGTAAACCCTAGATTGGGCTGGCCGCAGTAATGTAGCGGGATGTTGCTTCACATAAAATGGCAGTATTTTCCTTAACAGGAAATTGTATCTCTACAGTAACGGCGCCTGTGCTCGCAGGGCCACCAGTGTCAGCATGGTATATTCATAGGTTACCAATTGGTAGGGCCAAAGGTAGGGATGGGGCAGTGCACAAGGGTGTGCATTGCTAGCCTTGGCAACCCCAGGAATAATAGGCCTATGCAACGCCTCATCACCCCTAGTTGGGAAGTGGGGACTTCCATAGTAAAGTAGTACCATACACTTAACATTTCCCAGAGCGTAGTGGCCAGGTGTGGGTGTTTAGCAGACTTCACATTATGACAGTGGGAGGGGTACACTGATAGTACCAGGATACCCCCGGTCACAGCAACTACAGGGACTCTCGATAGGCATGCCCCCCCACCCTCAGTCATTATATGACATGGTGTAACAATGATAGGGGTTTAATTGGGCAAAGGGGTTCTGGTGGAAGGGATAAATCGCACTAGCAAGCAAGTTAGCGAAATATAAAACCCAGACTGCACCATAGGGGGGGCTCAGTTTGTCCCAGGCTGCAGGTAAAAGGGGGGGTGGACTCGGCGAGTGCACGGAGTCACGCTGTGAAGAATCACTCGGTAAAGAGGATCAACACTTGGATTGAGAAATTATTTCAAACACCTCAATTGCAGTATACTCCACAGGGGGGCATCTGAGAGGGACAATGCAGACTAACAGTCGGCTGATAAAGAAGAGTTGACAATTATTGGAGGGGTTGTCTCTATTCACAGGGTGGGGGTTCAGTTGACAGAGTCAGGAATGCCCTATGGATAGGGAACAAACTAGCAGGGGTAGAGGGTTTTTTCATTAGGAAGATATGACCTTTCAGTGTAGGCGGTTGGGGGGGGGGGGGCCAGATAGTCGGTCAACTATGCTGGCCTGTGGCGGTAAGGTCATAATCGGTGAGCAGCAATTTAAGGTCCTTAGGGGGGGGCAGTCCCATTCACGAAAGGGGCCGCCCAGCAGGAGGGGCCACTGGTCTCTCCCAGAACTTCAGGGGCAGGATATCCATCTCTTAGAAGGGTGCGGGGGAGGGAGTCTATGCTTTCCTCAGGCTGGTAGCCACCCCTCACATACACTATGACGTCATCAAGGTGCGCGAGTGTACGGGCCCTTCTGTTATGGTTAAATGGAGTTCAGTGAGCGCACGTGGGTGAAACGTGCCCTGGGTTGCGCGCGCACGTGGGTGAAACGTGCCCTGGGTTGCGCATGCGCATCTCGAACGTGAGAGCGTAGCTGTAAAAGGATCTGACACCGGTTAGCGACCTTGCCGTACGACTTAATTATTAGAATGCACAGTGATTTTTCAGGATGTTAGATTCGGTTAGGAACCACGCTGTACTAGCTACTTGTTAAGGTTAGCCCATCATACCATGTCAAAATGGATGTTAATCTAATGTTCTGAAGTGTGCATTTAATAATTGTATAAAGGTTTTATTTTATTACAATTTTTAATTTTGTTTCATATTTTAATAAATACGGCCAGGGGGTCCCTGACCCCCTGCCTTCCAAAGACTCATGTGTTGACTGGTTGAATTAAGTAATGTAGTCTGTGTATTAAGGCGGGGGTGGCCGGTAGTCCCAGAACATGAGAAAAGGGGGGCCAATCGGCCCCCACGCACGCATGGCGGGGCCCGGCTCCTCCCATATCTCCCCGGTCCCTTCGTGGTGGCTTGCCCACACCCCTGCCCCGGAAGTAGTTGGGCACTTCCGGGCCGAGGGGGCGGGGCCACGGCCACCAAGGGGTTAAGAGCCTGGGGAGCGCGGGAAGCGGCCTCTTTGTGCCCGCGCTTCCCAGGCTCGCTCCTCGCCCCACCGTGGGGCAGTTTAATTTTCCCACCCTCCATCCCCTTGGTTAGCAGAATTTGGGTAAGGACACTGGTAGGTATATTGTGTAGCGATATGCAAGATCATAGGAATACAATGTTTTCTTCCTTAGGCCTTTTTCCCGTTTACAGGCAAGTATACATATGTATATGTTTTGTGGGCTTTGCTGTGGTTTTAACTAATTTTTCCTTAGGCCTTTTTTCCATCTTAGAATAGCAATGTCGTATTTATTATGTGGGTCTGGCGGTAAGGTCATAATCGGTGAGCAGCAATTTAAGGTCCTTAGGGGGGGGGCGGTCCCATTCACGAAAGGGGCCGCCCAGCGGGAGGGGCCACTGGTCTCTCCCAGAACTTCAGGGGCAGGATATCCATCGCTTAGAAGGGTGCGGGGGAGGGAGTCTACGCTTTCCTCAGGCTGGTAGCCACCCCTCACATACACTATGACGTCATCAAGGTTCGCGAGTGTACGGGCCCTCCTGTTATGGTTAAATGGAGTTCAGTGAGCGCACGTGGGTGAAACGTGCCCTGGGTTGCGCGCGCACGTGGGTGAAAAGTGCCCTGGGTTGCGCATGCGCATCTCGAACGTGAGAGCGTAGCTGTAAAAGGATCTGACACCGGTTAGCGACCTTGCCGTACGACTTAATTATTAGAATGCACAGTGATTTTTCAGGATGTTAGATTCGGTTAGGAACCACGCTGTACTAGCTACTTGTTAAGGTTAGCCCATCATACCATGTCAAAATGGATGTTAATCTAATGTTCTGAAGTGTGCTTTTAATAATTGTATAAAGGTTTTATTTTATTAAAATTTTTAATTTTGTTTCATATTTTAATAAATACGGCCAGGGGGTCCCTGACCCCCTGCCTTCCAAAGACTCATGTGTTGACTGGTTGAATTAAGTAATGTAGTCTGTGTATTAAGGCGGGGGTGGCCGGTAGTCCCAGACCATGCTGGTAGAAGTTTTCACACATGCCATGAGGGCATCTAGCAATTGCGCTTGTTCTTAATTTTATGAATGTTGCATTTCCCTGAGATGCCGCTCTGTTAGTCACTGCTTCTCATATGTTCACGGTTCCCCTTTCTGCTGTCAGTCGCTGGCTCCATCACACCCCCTCTCCGACGCCCACGCAAGTTCTTGTTTTTCAATGGCGGCGCTGTCTTCTCCGCAGAAATCTACATTTCTTGTCCAAAGCCTTCACCCGTACCCTGGATGGTGACCTCCTGATGGCCAGAGGAGCTTCGAGGCAGGCTGGGCTTGGAGTGGCTTCAGGTCACCCACAGCCAAAGGGGGTGACATCTCTTTTCTTGGCAAAAGAACTTCGCTGTTCTTTGAACGGGACATTTTGGTGGCCCCAGCCCCTCCGGCCGCTCTGAGTATGAGGCATACGAGTGACCTCAGCAGAGCAGTGTGCGAAGCAGGTGGGGGTTAGTGCGAGCAGGGATTAACACGGATGGATTCTGAGAGGTTAGAGGGGTTGGGGGAGTGAGTGTTGTTCTGTTGACAGCACACCGTTGAAGAGGCCTCGAAGAAGGAGTAATTAGTCCCTCTGTTTCTTTCACATTTGCTTGTCCTGTAATGGCAGCAAGTTTATTCAGGTAGGTGTTTTGGATTTCTTTAAGTGTGTTTATGTTTGATTATATCTGACCTTGTAAGTAACAGAGGCTTAGAGTACATTATATGTTTGAGTGTTTGCAGAAGAATACACGTATTGGCTTCATCCCCATGGAAAAATGCACAAAGTTTGTCCGTTAAATGCTTCGAAACGTGTGAAAAATATGAAACCCCCAAATGACTGACGGGACATATATTTATTATTTTACATGTTCCTCACCATTTAATAAAAAAAATGACATCTATTTTCACAATGTTCTTAAAGCTTGTGAATAAAGTTTGTTTTTCAGTTTATTATAGGAATGTAACACTTCCAGCAGTGCGAAACAGGCAATCAAAATAGCGTCCTTAATAATTGCCAGTCATACTTTTCTAACACAGAGGGACTTCCTTACATCGATGCGTCATAGAATTCAAATTCATCCAGCGAATGCCTCATTGCATTTTCTCTGTAGACTCCCTAAATGAATATTACCCAATCGTCCACTTGGTAGGCTAAACTCTGCATTTTAAACATTACTTTGCAGGTGCGTAACAGTGCGAGGAGGACGGGGAGGGAGCAAGGAGTGCGCTGGGACTTTGGGAGGGAAGCCCCACCGGAGGGAGGGCCATCGAAGCATCTGCGGGGCTCGGTCAGAAGGACCGTTCAGAGGGGGCACAGCCATGGTGGACCGGCCAGGGGGTGGCTGCCTCTCCCTGCTTAAGACCCTCAGCGTCCGGTTCTGGGTGACGTGCAGCACTGGCGTGTCTCACAGGGAGGAGGGAAGGAATGGGGGTACTTCCCAGGTGTCACCTGCCCCGCTACCAGCACCTATGTTCATCTATTCTGCCACCCAGCGGCTCACCTACCGCCAACCCTAATGGCCCCACTGCCCTGCTTACAGCCGGCCTTCTTACCAGTTCCTCCTGCATCCCGCTCCCCTCTCACCTGCCCCGCTTACACGTTGACCCTTTCACCTGCCATGCTGATAACCACATCCTCTCCCTGCCTACAACAATCGGCCCCTCTCCACTGCCCTGCTTTGAACCACATCCTCTCAACTGTCCTGCTCTCAACAATCGACCCCTCTCCCCAGCCCTGCTTTTAACCACCTTATCTTGTGTGCTCTGCTTATAAACAGCCCCTCTCCTCTGCCCTGCTTACATCAACCCCCCTTCCCTGTGTACAACAACCGGCCCCTCTCCTCTGCTTCCAACCACCTCATCTCCCCTGCTTCCAACCACCTCCTCTCCACTGCCTTCAACAATGGACCTCTCTTCGCTACCCTGCTTACAACCACCACCTCTCACTTGCCCTGCTTACAAATGGTACCTCTGCCCTACCCTGCTTACAGCTACCATCTCTCACTTGCCCTGCTTACAAATGGCACCTCTGCCCTACCCTGCTTACAGCCACCATCTCTTACTTGCCCAGCTTACAAACGGCCCCTCTGCCCTACTCTGCTTGCAACCACCATCTCTCACCTCCCCTGCTTACAAACGGCCCCTCACCTCTGCTGACCTGACACCCACCCCCTCGGGATGGTGCAGCCCTGCTTCCCAGCCAACGGCTCTTGCGCCTCATCCTCTTGGCATTACTCAGAGGCACAGCGACCACTGGTGCAGCAGGTGCAGTGGCACCAGGTCCCAAGCGGCACATTAAACCCTGACAATCGCTCATTTTACTCCCGCCCCAGCAGTCGCAGGGCCCGTTTTCCATGTTTGCACCAGAGCCCGGGGCATAATCTTCTATGGTACTTACCTGCACCAATACATTACCAGACTCTCCTCGCCTCCAAAGTGGACACCCCTCTCTTAAGCCACACGTACAAAAAAACTTTAATCTATAGGGTAGGTAGGATAGGTAAAGACAGGTTTTTCACACAAGCTGGCGATGTTTAAAAATCTCACAGACAGTCTAGCCCCACACTCCATCCCTCGCCCCACACTCCATCTCTCGCCCCACACTCCATCCCTCGCCCCACACTCCATTCCTTGCCCCACACTCCATCCCTCGCCCCACACTCCATCCCTCGCCCCAGACTCCATCCCTTGCCCCACACTCCATCCCTTGCCCCACACTCCATCCCTTGCCCCACGGTCCATCCCTTGCCCCACACTCCATCCCTCACACACCCTCTATCTCTCTCTCGCACACCCGCTATCTATCTCTCGCACTCCCTCTATCTCTCTCTCCCCCTTCCTCTATCTCTCTCTCGCCCTCCCTCTGTCTCTCTCTCGTCCTCCCTCTATCTCTCTCTCGCCCTCCCTCTATCTCTCTTTCGTCCTCCCTCTATCTCTCTCTCTCTCTCGTCCTCCCTCTATCTCTCTCTGGCCCTCCCTCTATCTCTCTCTCCCCCTCCCTCTATCTCTCCCTCCCCCTCCCTCTGTCTATCTTTCGCCCTCCCTCTATCTCTCTCTCCCCCTCCCTCTATCTCTCTCTGGCCCTCCCTCTATCTCTCTCTGGCCCTTCCTCTATCTCTCTCGCCCTCCCTCTACCTCTCTCTCGCCCTCCCTCTATCTCTCTCTCACCCTCCCTCTATCTCTCTGTCTCCCTCCCTCTGTCTATCTTTCGCCCTCCCTCTATCTATCTTTCACCCTCCCTCTTTCTCTCTCTCCCCCTCCCTCTATCTCTCTCTCCCTCCCTCTATCTCTCTCTCGCCCTCCCTCTATCTCTCTCTCGCCCTCCCTCTATCTCTCTCTCACCCTCCCTCTATCTCTCTTTCGCCCTCCCTCTATCTATCTTTTGCCCTCCCTCTATCTATCTTTTGCCCTTCCTCTATCTATCTATCTATCGCCCTCACTATCTATCCTATCACCACAGCATCACAACATCACTATACGCTACCTATTTAGCCCTCGCCCCCTTACAAGCGCGCAGCGATCGCGCGCAGCGGCGCCGAAGCGACGCCGAAGACCAGCCAAAGAGCTGCCCGTCTGCGCCCGTCCGCGACAGTATGAGGCATAGGGGCAATGGGCTCTACCCCTTTGGACTCCGATATTACAGGTGCTAGAAAAATTATATATCCCGCCCAATCCCTCCTAGATTTAAAACCTTCTGGAGATTGCTGCACTCGAATACCCTGGCAAAGTCTTGAGGGCTGTTTTTCATGTCTAAAATGTCGCTACCAATCATCTGCAGTAAGGATGAGTATGAATGAAAACGCTCCCAAGATAGCACCCCCGGAGGGACTTAAGTGTTTTCTTTTAAATGTTCGGTCCCTCCCAAAACATCAGCATCAGGTATGGGATCTTGTCTACACCATGCAGCCAGATATATGTTTTCTAACGGAAACATGGATGAAACTTCACACAGTTACAGCAATAACACTAGGGGTTCCATCAGGCCACAAGATTCTACACTTTGACCGAATCAACAAAACAGGTGGTGGCTTAGCCATCATATACAGGGACATACTCAAAGTAACAATACTAGAACAAAGGTCCTGTCCACAACTGGAAAAATTGATTTTTAAGATCGACTCGACAGGCCACATCTCCTGGAAAGGTGCTTTAGCTTACCGCGCACCAGGATCCAATCCGGATTTTGCTCTCTCCCTTCTGGAGCTATTAGCAATTCAAATCAATTCAAATCAATAATATTGCAATTATAGTGAACTGTGCTACATTTTTTGCTGGATAAAAGAAGAACAAATTGCATGCAAAACAACAACCAGGGATGGCCAGCCTACCACAAAGAAGGCTTGCAGGTCTAATGCAGAAGAACAATGGCTGCCCCTTCACAAAATGGCTGCCTGCCACATGGCCATGCTACAACAACAAGAAAGAGACGACAAACACACTCATACACTGGAAAGACAAAGGAAGGAGGCAAGCTAAACAGCACAGCTTTAATGCAACAATGCCCAAAATGAAAATCCAAAGGGCAAAAAAGGTTGGCAAGTTACAACCAAAGACATTCAACAAAGGCATTTATTTAACACACATAAAAAAAAGTGAAATACCAAAAAAATACATTTTGCATTTAAATTCAGCCAACACCACAGAAACAGTTGTTTCATGCACCCATGAGTAGTTCTGGGCCTACTGGCTGAAAGGTCTATTAGCAGACTACTGTGCTAGTGAATTAAATAAATATTGCAAATTGATTTCAAAATTTGGAGAGAATGTAGTGAACTTTGCAACATGTTTCCTTTATAAAAGAAAACTAGTAGAAAAGTTATATGCAAAGAAAGAACTAGACACCTACTGAAACTACGGGTGACCCACCACAATACATTTTTTAAAAACTATAAAGTACAAAAAATGTAGGTGCAATGCCCCAATCAAACAAACAACACCAATTTTCCAACTTACTATTGAAATCTCAAATCCAAAAGTCCTCAAATCCATTGATATATGATGCAGCAGACACAAAGAGTGATGCTTTCAACTCCAAATCCAAATGAAAAGTAAACAGGAGATGAACAAACCACTGGGAGGAGCCTGCTGGACAGGAACAGGAAGTTGGAGACTCTGGGGCACTTCTTTCCTCTTAAAAAATAGTTTAAAAAGAAAGGACTCCTTGTACAATAAAAGTACAGCCAAATGTCAACCTGGGGAGTTTTTTTAATCTAAATTATCATTTTGAGAAGGTTTTGATGCTGCTCGAGAGAGATTCTTCCCCATATTGTAAATTGAACATGCTCGGGATCGCGATGTTTGCAAATCTTCCGTCGGAAGTCCGATGGCCCGCCCGAATTACGTGTTTGCGATCGCACATTCTCCTGGACTGTGCGTCTGACTACCAAATCTAATGGCACTCACGAACGGATGGGAAATGTCATCAGCAAACACAGGCATCCAAGTGAGTCACTCCCGCATGTGCAAAAACTCATTTTGAGCGACCAAACACAAAAAAAACTCTGCTCCGTTGCGAAGCATAGAGTTTTTTGGTAACTCAGCATTCTAAAAATACGCAAACTCAGCGAGCGGAGTGGATTTTACGCCCAGGGTTAATCGTAATGTAATTGCAGTGAGTAGACTGGTTTATAGCCTGCTAAGCCCGAAACGACGATATGGCTGTTGTAGTTCGGACTGGACTGTTCCCATGGGGCACAGGGTCAGAGCTGATTTGCATAAAGCCATTATCTGACCCAGGGTGGTGTGGAGTGCAAAAAACGATGGATTTAGGCCCAGATCCTTGTACTGGGGTGAATGTAAGACATTGATCTACATTCTGCCAATCAAATTGTTTTTTGTAATTTTCTCCCTGAGTGTACTGGGGTAGCTCAGACGTGGGTCCCAGAGCCTCCACACCACTGGAGTCAAGCTAGCCGGGCTGATGAGAGGTGTTACCTCGAAACCGGTCCGGTCCTCGGATGCTTGATTCCGGTCTGGGAAAGATATGGCTGTTGTAGTTCGGACTGGACTGTTCCCATGGGGCACAGGGTCAGAGCTGATGTGCATAAAGCCATTATCTGACCCAGGGTGGTGTGGAGTGCAAAAAACGATGGATTTAGGCCCAGATCCTTGTACTGGGGTGAATGTAAGACATTGATCTACATTCTGTCCATCAAATTGTTTTTTGTAATTTTCTCCCTGAGTGTACTGGGGTAGCTCAGACGTGGGTCCCAGAGCCTCCACACCACTGGAGTCAAGCTAGCCGGGCTGATGAGAGGTGTTACCTCGAAACCGGTCCGGTCCTCGGATGCTTGATTCCGGTCTGGGAAAGATATGGCTGTTGTAGTTTGGACTGGACTGTTCCCATGGGGCACAGGGTCAGAGCTGATTTGCATAAAGCCATTATCTGACCCAGGGTGGTGTGGAGTGCAAAAATTGATGGATTTAGGCCCAGATCCTTGTACTGGGGTGAATGTAAGACATTGATCTACATTCTGTCCATCAAATTGTTTTTTGTAATTTTCTCCCTGAGTGTACTGGGGTAGCTCAGACGTGGGTCCCAGAGCCTCCACACCACTGGAGTCAAGCTAGCCGGGCTGATGAGAGGTGTTACCTCGAAACCGGTCCGGTCCTCGGATGCTTGATTCCGGTCTGGGAAAGATATGGCTGTTGTAGTTCGGACTGGACTGTTCCCATGGGGCACAGGGTCAGAGCTGATTTGCATAAAGCCATTATCTGACCCAGGGTGGTGTGGAGTGCAAAAAACGATGGATTTAGGCCCAGATCCTTGTACTGGGGTGAATGTAAGACATTGATCTACATTCTGTCCATCAAATAGTTTTTTGTAATTTTCGAAACGACCGAGCTAGCACGGAAAATGCCATAATACGCATGCAAAGAATGCCAAAACATAAGTAGCTACTGTTTTGAATACCCCAGCTCCAAGGAGTTCAAAAGCCAATCCAATGTCTACAAGCACCTCCCACTGTTATTACAACTTCATTAAAGTACATAGAACCGGGGCCAATAAGTCTCAAAAACAGTGGCAAAGATTCTCTTACCTCATTTTAACCAGTTCCATGCTCGCTCCAGCTAACGGCTAACGCGAGCACTACCTGCCCAGTGCTGCACATGACCAATGGCCGATGCAGCCCGCCTACTCTTTAGAACTCCAGCACCGCGACGAAATTCGCGCCACGATTAAGGAGTTAAGTCTGTAGTACACCACTTCGTCTAAAATAGAAAAGTTACGAAAAACAGAGCAGGCTTATTTCGGCCCATTATCCAATATAGAAAGGCCTGTGAAAGGATATCAGTAATAGGATTAAGTAAGAGACAAATAGATAACTTTCAAATAAACAGTAAGTACCCCAACAACGGTTAGCGTGAAAATGTCTTTCACCCGATTTGGCTCTGTCGGTGATGTAGGGAAAACAGTGTCTTGTGGCCTGCGTTGAAAGGTCATTTAAACGAACTCGCCAGCAGCCATGTTCTCATCAGCATAGAAAACGGACTATCCAGTTAAAAAAAAATTGAAAATACAGGCGCCATTTTGAAAAGGAGTAGTAGAAATGCAAGTGGCTGTCCAATGTACAAAATCCCTATTTTGTATTTAACAAAACATCTTGCTAGATCAATAGCACGTTCTCTCATTATGGGGTTTGTCAGAGTTTTGTACCGTGAAACCATTTTGTTTATAACAATGTTAACGGTGTAAAACACCCTCCGATAGATTGACCACCGTTGCAGCACTCGAAGTTATTTGCGTTGCTGTGTCTCCTTGATTTTGGCCCAGGATCTGAGTTCCATGCCTTCTCCTTCTCTTGTGCCTCCTCTATTGAAATTTCCTTTTCATGGTAGGTGTGCTCTGGTATTCATTGTGCATTACAACAGTACAAGACGGAGATCATCTATACCAAGGGTAGCTCTAGCATTTCTCTACCCTTTGTAGACATTCCTGTTCCATCCTCCTTATCAGTGTCCAGTTCTGAACTGAACTCTGAGCTAGTTTCCATTGATGTTCATTTTACTTGATTTCTTGCTTGTGGAGCAGCATTATCTGACAATTTCTGTCTTCGTAGAGTATCAAAATGGCATGCAAATGTATAAATGTGCCCCATTTGATAGTCCAACCTATCCCTCATGAATTTTATTTTCTTTTGTTCTCTTATAGTTTGATCGTGTTTTTAAGTTTGGTTTCCAAGTCTTTTTAAAATTTTAGAACTACTTCCCGTTTGGAAAGCTGACTAAATTCTTGTTGAAGAGATCTAATTTTGACTAATATTTTTAATATTTTAACTCAGTCCTGCTTTGCATATTTGATGAGAATCTTCATCATGATCTGTGATTATTCTGTACTTTTGATTCTGTACTGATTCCTGCAGCGTACCGGGGTCCGGATCCTCAAAGGTTAGAGCAATCAACACTCTTAACCCTCATAAATATATATATATATATATATATATATTCACTGAAAAAACCATAGGTTTCACACCAGTTATAGTTAGGAATTAGCATTTAAAAAACCTATTAAATTCACTGAAAAAACCATAGGTTTCACACCAGTTATAGTTAGCTGGAAATTTTACTGATATAAAACCATTGAAATTCCCACGTTATAGTTAGTCGGACTCACTATAACTTGCGCGTGCAATGCACTGCTGATGACATCACATATTACATCACTCATGACATGGTGAGTGACATCACTCATGACATCACTGATGACACCATCCTTGTGACACAGTGACAGACCTCCTTTCAGTGTAATGTAACCCATGAAACACATATTCAAAAATAGAAACTAATATTTTCAAAAAAGTGGATATACCCATACCAGTTACAACAACCAATTCAGTAATACCACCATCTAATACACATCCACTCATGTGTATGTATATGGGTTATTAGATATTTTTATTAGTATCAGTATGAGTGTCTATATGGTTTGGTGGGGGTATTACTTAGCACATAGATGCATGAGTGACTGACTCTTTGTTTGTATGTGTTTTGAAGACAACATATGTACAGGACTGTATGGGTGGATGAGTGTCTATATGTGTTTGTTAGTGAGTGAATGACTGTCTCACTAGTGTCTTTATCAGTAACTACATATGTTTTAATCTAGTATATATGAATATTGATGTATATAAGTGAGTATATGTGAGAGTAAGAGATTGTAAGAGTTCCTGTTTAAATAAGTATGTGTTTCTATAAGTGATTGTTTAAGAGAATAAACATGTGTAATTTTAAATAGAAGTAAGGTGGAAGTGTGTGTATAACTCTATATTCAAATAAATGGATGTCCAATAGTTTATTTGCACGTGTGAATATGTGTGTGAGTAACTTTTGGATGAATGTCGGTGTGTAACAGGATGTATAGGTGTATCACTTCATATGATGAGTGAGTATATGTATGAGTGACTATATAGAACTGTTGGTGAATGAGTGGATGTGTATATAGATAGTGGAATTACTGAATTGCTTGTTGTAACTGATATAGGTATCTCCATTTTTTTTAAAAATTTCAGTTTCTATTTTTGAATATGTGTCTCAAGGGTTACATTATAGTGAAAGGAGGTCTGTCACTATGTCACAAGGATGGTGTCATGAGTGATGTCACTGACCATGTCATGAGTGATGTAATATGTGATGTCATCAGCAGTGCATTGCACGCGCAAGTTATAGTGAGTCCGACTAACTATAACGTGGGAATTTCAATGGTTTTATATCAGTAAAATTTCCAGCTAACTATAACTGGTGTGAAACCTATGGTTTTTTCAGTGAATTTAATAGGTTTTTTAAATGCTAATTCCTAACTATAACTGGTGTGAAACCTATGGTTTTTTCAGTGAATTTCATAGGTTTTTTAAATGCTAATTCCTAACTATAACTGGTGTGAAACCTATGTTTTTTTCAGTGAATTTCATAGGTTTTTTTAATACTAATTTTTAACTTTTTGTAGGGCTTCATACCTATGTACGTTTTATTGAATTTCTAAGCTTATTTTTTCGCAAATGTCTTTACCTGAGAAAGGTATGTTTTTCTAAAAATGAACCCTATAATGTATATTAAGATACTATTTTTATTTTAAAATAGTTTTTTCCTTTTTTTTTTATATTTGACTCTGGAGCGCTCCTGGTGCGCGTAAAGGAGTGCGCACCGGTAAGCGCTCGATAAAAAAAGGTGGGAAAGCAATTTACAAAAAAACCACTGGAGACACTTTCATCAAATATAGAATAGGCCCTACTACATAGCAGTCCCTCCAATTTACCCAAATTTGGTGAAATTCCATTGAGACATTTAGGCTACAGGCCTCTCTAAATATCCTGAGGTAAATTACATGACAAAAACACACTTGTAATGTTAGAATTTACAACCAATTAAAAAGTATCTTTCATTTTCTACGATTATTTCCTGACGTTTGATTGGTTAAGTACAAGAATATATATAAAAGAAGAGAGGGAAACACAGCCATTTTGACTACTGCTTCCAGAAATACATTTGAAAACAAATTTCACTGACAACTTCAACTGATTTCTCTAAGGTAAGTTCTAATTATGGAAGTATATTGTACACTTTAAGTTAATTTCTGAAAAAATATTCTGTTAGTGATATGCTATCCCTCTTTAATAGTTAGAGATAGAGATAGACTTCTCTGTAATAGTTATGGATTGAGTTAGGCTTCTCTGGTATACAGTACCCTAACTCTACTAATATAGTTAATTTGTATGCAATTTTCAGAAAGAAAATGGAAGGAGAAAATCAGGCAAATGATACTTCTATCAAAGTAAAGGTGGAAAAACCAGAAGATCAAAAAAAAGAAGTTGATTTCATGGATGACTCTTTGGATGAACAGTTTATAGAATGTTTGGAAGAAATGGAATCATGTACATATAATTATGAGGAAATTCCGGACAATATTATGTTAGAAATTTTATTAAATTATGAAAAAGAATCAGAGGAATAAATGTATCTTTAATAATTTCAAATTGTTTCAGACAATATTCTTTTTTATATGTAATTCATAAAGTATTACAAAAAATGTTTAAAATATAAAGTGAGACTTATAGTATACTGTTCAACTATTTTTCTGTTACATAGTAAGTTTACTCATAGTTACTACCTTTCTCCCACTATATTATCTCATATGAATATTTTACACCTCATTTTCATAAGTGAGCAGGATAGACTACTCATGATCCCCTAGAAATTCTCAGGGAGTGCTTAAAAGATCTGTTTCTCCTTTCCAGACAGACTATGTTATGAATTCCATATACCACAAAAACATACAATAACAACATGCAAGATATCTACAGAGGAGATGGTGTACATTAAATGAAAGTCTCTGCATTGGTACCTACATGTAGGTACTTACATAAAATAAAAAAAAACAATTAATAAACATACAATTTTTTAAAGTGATTATTTTTCCATAGTACCCTCCTTGGAGCGCTTCCCGGTGCGCGCACCGGGCGCTCCCCCCGCGAAAAACGCAAAAAAAAATTTTTTTTGAGGCCCCGCGGGGCCCTTTAATGGCATATCAAACCTAGGGGGTCAGGGGGAGTCTACCCTGCCCCCTTATGGTCAATTCCACCCTTTGTTTTTGCCACCTCTTATGACTAGATTTTACCGATAGACAAGATGGCGGCCGCTCCGGACTGTTTAGAATGTTTACAGACAACTGAGAGCCAATCAGCTTTCTGCGCGCAAGTCGCGTGTCGCGCCGGGTGCGCTCACCGGTGCGCGCACCGGAGAGCGCCTATAGATATATATATTTTTTTGAACGTTAATTTCTCAAAATCCACTGAAGCACATATCTTGAGACATAGCAAAGGCACATCGGGCTACCAGTCCCTACAATTTTGCCAAGTTTGGTGGAAATCCATTCAGCCGTTCGGGCTAAAAGTGAAATCGACCGCCCTATGGAAATTAACATGGGGAAAACGCGTTTTGGGACCCCCCTTTTATCTCGGCCCCCGCTTAACGTATCCCCCCCAAACTTTCAGGGAAGGACCGGAACCCCGCGAGGCCATTTTCAGGAAATTTTCAGGCAGATTCGTCAACCGGCGCCAAAGTTATTCCAAATAGAATTTTCAGATTTAACATTGAAAAAAATCCTAACTATAACTACCTACTGGCGACCGCCAGTAGGTAATATATATATATATATATTACCTACTGGCGGTCGCCAGTAGGTAGTTATAGTTAGGATTTTTTTCAATGTTAAATCTCAAAATTCTATTTGGAATAACTTTGGCACCGGTTGACGAATCTGCCTGAAAATTTCCTGAAAATGGCCTCGTGGAGCTCCGGTCCTTCCCTGAAAGTTTGGGGGGGATACGTCATGCGGGGGCCGAGATAAAAGGGGGGTCCCAAAACGCATTTTCCCCATGTTAATTTCCATAGGGCGGTCAATTTCACTTTTAGCCCGAACGGCTGAATGGATTTACACCAAACTTGGCAAAATTGTAGGGACTGGTAGCCCGATGTGCCTTTGCTATGTCTCAAGATATGTGCTCCAGTGGATTTTGAGTAATTAAGGTTCAAAAAAATATATATATCTATAGGCGCTCTCCGGTGCGCGCACTTGAGTGCGCTCCCGGCGCGACACGCGACTTGCGCGCAGAAAGCTGATTGGCTCTTGGGTGTCTGTAAACATTCTAAACAGTCTGGAGCGGCCGCCATCTTGTGTCTCGGTAAAATCGAGACACAAGGGGTTTGAAAAAAAAAGGGGCAAATGACCATAAGGGGGAAGAGTAGACCCCCTCTGACCCCCTAGGTTTGATGTAGGGACTAAAATAGGGTCCTGCAGGGCATTAAAAAATTTTTTTCGTTTTGCGCGGGGGAAGCGCATGGTACGCGCACCGGCGAAGCACGGGGAAAATCCAGGACCATATTTATGAAGGCCTTGCGCTGTTAGTTTTGCGCCTCCTGTGCGTCAATTTTTGTGACGCACCAGCGGTGTAAAAAAATGCGCATTGTTATGCAATATTTAAAAAGTGACGCATCTATCTAGATGCGTCACTTTTTAAATATAGTGCAACGAGGTACATTTTATTACACTGCCGGTGTTATGCGTCACTTTTCTGTGCGCACTCCTTATGACATTCCAGATGTGTCATATTTAATGTATGACGAATCATGTTGCAAGGAGTTACAGATACGTCAGTATTTCTGACATATCTGTAAACATAAAAGTGATGCGAGGCAGGTGCAAGATTTTGACGCAACAGCATCCTAAAAGTGACGCAGAGAAATCTTATAGATTTCAGTACGTCGTTATTACCAAGCTTTTTGCGGGGGAATGCCCCCTTTGCATACATTATACCTGACGCAGATATAATGTGGCGCAGAGTTTTAAAAAGTGACCCATGTACCTAGATGCGTCACTTTTTAAAAATAGCGTCAGGTATAATGCATGCAGAGGGGGTGTTCTCCCGCAAAAAGCTTTGTAATAGCGACGCAGTGAAATCTTTGAGATTTCACTGCGTCAGTTTTAGGATGCTGTTGCGTCAAAATCTTGTGCCTGCTTTACAGCAGGTGTTAGACTGAGGCAAGACCTTTCACATGCTGCTTTCCCCATTTGAAAGGACACATTACTGGAGTTGCGTCACTTTTGTGACGCACTCCAGCAATGCGTTACTTGGAATGTCATAAGGAGTGCGCACAGAAAAGTGACGCATCGCACCAGTGGTGTAAAAAAATGTGCCTCGTTGCGTTATATTTAAAAAGTGATGTATCTAGGTAGATGGGTCACTTTTTAAAATCAAGCGCCACATTATATCTGCGTGAGGTATAATGCATGCAGAGGGGGTGTTCCCCCACTAAAAGCTTTGTAATAGCGACGCAGTGAAATGTTTGAGATTTCACTGCGTCACTTTTAGGATGCTGTTGCATCCTTTAAATATAGTGCAACGAGGCACATTTTATTACACTGCTGGTGTGATGCGTCACTTTTCTGTCCACAGTCCTTATGACATTCCAGATGTGTCATATTTAATGTATGACGAATCATGTTGCAAGGAGTTACAGATACGTCAGTATTTCTGACATATCTGTAAACATAAAAGTGATGCGAGGCCGGCGCAAGATTTTGACGCAACAGCATCCTAAAAGTGACGCAGAGAAATCTCATAGATTTCAGTACGTCGTTATTACCAAGCTTTTTGCGAGGGATTGCCCCCTCTGCATACATTATACCTGATGCAGATACAATATGGCGCAGAGTTTTAAAAAGTGACCCATGTACCTAGATGCGTCACTTTTTAAAAAATAGTGTCAGGTATAATGCATGCAGAGGGGGTGTTCCTTGCAAAAAGCTTGGTAATAATGACGCAGTGCGTCACTTTTAGGATGCTGTTGCGCCAAAATCTTGCGCCTGCTTCACAGCAAACCTTTCACATGGTGCTTTTTCCATGTGAAAGGACACATTACTGGAGTTGCGTCACTTTTGTGACGCACTCCTGCAATGCGTTACTTTTGTGTTTACAGATATGTCAGAAATACTGACATATCTGTAACTCCTTGCGAATTGATTAGTCATATATTAAATATGACATATCTGGAATGTCATAAGGAGTGCGTCCAGAAAAGTGACGCATCGCTGTTTTCACGTAGCGATGCGTCACTTTTCAGAAATGAGGCCTCCAGTTTATTCACTGTGTCATAACTTTCTTTTCTAACACTCACCTTCTTTCATTCCTCCTACTTCACTTCCTTTCACCTCTCATACCTTTCTGTTCTTTCTTACTCATTCTCCTTTCAATTATCAATGCACTATATTTCACTTACTCTTCATTTTTTAAGATTATAGCTCTTTGATGAGAATTGGAGGTAGTTCTGAAAAGAACTTTTGGTTTTCTTCTTTTAACTGAACAGGAACAAAAACAGGGAATAGAAACTGCTCAACAGGAGCAAAAAGAAAAGAAAAAAATTAGGGGTGGGAAGGGCAGTGATGGTTCTCCAATGCCCGAACCATGAGCAGGACACTTTGCTCCCCATAGGTGAGGAGTTGATTGCAGTATCTGCATCTGACGACCCCATGGTTAAATGCAGGTTGAATGTTTGCTACCTGCCCCTGTGATTGTTCTCTTCCAGAAGAAGTTGCTCCTCCTGTTGATGTAGAGGCCCCATCTCTGGGAACCTCTTGTGCCAGAGCCCTGACACTTTCCCGGGCAAAATTCTGGGGGTGCCTCCTCTCCACATGGCGAATCATGGTGAAGTTGCCAAAAGAGTATTTTTTTGGGGGGTTACCCCGTGACAGGACCTGTTTGCAGATCCTGCACTCTACTTTTGGTGCATTCACCTTCTTCTGGTCTGCTGGAAACTTAAAAAATTTCCAGATGAAATGTTCTTTGACCTTCGGCTGAGGAGGCTCTTCATCAATGAAATCATTGGAGTCATCTTCACTGCTGGATGGTCTGGCAGCCATGATGAATCCAGGAATATGGAGCAGCAAAAAAGGCAGGTCTTTCAGTCACAAAAGTGAAAGAAGAAGTGAAGGAAATGGGTGGGGATTTCATTCATTGTAAAAAAAAACTGTTAGCAACCAATGAAAAGTGTTATTTTAGGGTCACATGACCCGACGCGTTTACGCTGCGCGCTCCGGAGCACTTCCGGTGCGTTTACGCAGCGCGATCGTAGGCGCTTCCGGGGCGCAAACGTGGCGCGATCGTAGGCGCTTTTGCGTGCGTTTATGCGCCGCGCACGTAGGCGCTTCCGAGGGCACTTACGTTGCGCGCCGAAGTGACGTCATCAATCTTTTATAGAAATGCATAATCATTTTCCTTATTAAAAAAAACAAATTTTATTTGTATGGTACGAAATGTTTTGCATTATTATTAACTTTTCATTCATATTTTTTTTCACGAACGACAGTTGCGCTCTGGGTGCGCTTTCAGATGAGCTCTCGGAAAAGCTTACCGGAGAGCTTAGCTGAAAGCTTCCCGGAGCGCGCACCCAGAGCGCAAAAGAAAAAAATTATATAAAAAAAATGAATACTTAAAAAAAAACAGCAAATTGTAAAAAAAAAAAAAGGTTAGAAACTCGATATACAAAGGAATTAGCATTTAAAAAACCTATGAAATTCACTGAAAAAACCATAGGTTTCACACCAGTTATAGTTAGGAATTAGCATTTAAAAAACCTATGAAATTCACTGAAAAAACCATAGGTTTCACACCAGTTATAGTTAGGAATTAGCATTTAAAAAACCTATTAAATTCACTGAAAAAACCATAGGTTTCACACCAGTTATAGTTAGCTGGAAATTTTACTGATATAAAACCATTGAAATTCCCACGTTATAGTTAGATGGACTCACTATAACTTGCGCGTGCAATGCACTGCTGATGATGTCTTATTAAGCTAGTTAACCAATAAATTTTTAAAAACCATCCATTTAGACACTTATTTAAACATTTATTCTTCCATCAACTTTTACATATACATATATAAAATATATTTATTTTTCAGAAAGACACACATTCACTGGATGGTGTCATCAGTGATGTCATGAGTGATGTCACTGACCATGTCATGAGTGATGTAATATGTGATGTCATCAGCAGTGCATTGCACGCACAAGTTATAGTGAGTCCATCTAACTATAACGTGGGAATTTCAATGGTTTTATATCAGTAAAATTTCCAGCTAACTATAACTGGTGTGAAACCTATGGTTTTTTCAGTGAATTTAATAGGTTTTTTAAATGCTAATTCCTAACTATAACTGGTGTGAAACCTATGGTTTTTTCAGTGAATATATATATATATATATATATATATATATATATATATATATATATATATATATATATATATATATATATATATATATATTCACTGAAAAAAACATAGGTTATAGACCATATATAGTTAGGGATTAGCATTTACAAAACCTTATTTTACTCGCATAAAACCATTGAAATTCCATATATAGTTAGTTGCACTAACTATATATCGCGCACCCGCAATCCACTGCTGATGATGTCACATATTACATCATTCATGACATGGTCAGTGACATCACTGATGACATCACTGATGACATCTCAAATGACATCACTGATGACATCACTGATGACATCTCATTTGACATTACTGATCACATCACTGATGACATCATTCATGTGATAATACGGTGAACCTCTTCAGACTCCAATATAAGCTTAGATACAATCAGAGTAAATAGACACTCACAGACTGTCACTCATCCGTGGAGTTACTCACACACCTAGTCAGTCATGCAAAGAATCAATCACATCTCCATTTCCTCAACTATACAGTTATACACACTTTACTTATTCAAACATATACTAACACATATTTACTCTCTTATACAATCCCTGATACAAGTTCTCAATGATCCATACAGCCACTCACACATTCACTGGCTCTTATGCACAGTTATTTATATATGTCAACTCTCACATGTACTGTGTTTTACATATGTACTTACTTTGACATGTAGCACTGAGATATCCATTCACTCACCAATACACTCATGCACACAGTCATCCGCCCATACAGGTGTTTCCACATGCACTTTTGAACCCATACATCTAGTGAATCAACTGCTCACACATCTATGCACAGAGTCATACACCTCCGAGCCACCCACACACACACTCAGTCTCCCATACAAATACTTGGGCAACCAATCAATAACCCATATACTTAATCATAAAGCTACTGATCAACACATGCAACAGTTTACAGAACAACAAACATAATGATGCACAAATTAAGACAGTTTAGTCACTAACCCATGCACTCAGTGAGACACATTTAATCACTCACTCATACAGTCAGTCATGCACCTACTAAATCCTTCATCCAGACACTTATACATCCACTCATTCTTCAATATGTAAGACATATTTTAACTTTACAGAAACATACAGTCACTGGATGTTGTCATCAGTGATGTCATCAGTGATGTCATTTGAGATGTCATCAGTGATGTCACTGACCATGTCATGAATGATGTAATATGTGACATCATCAGCAGTGGATTGCGGGTGCGCGATATATAGTTAGTGCAACTAACTATACATGGAATTTCAATGGTTTTATGCGAGTAAAATAAGGTTTTGTGAATGCTAATCCCTAACTATATATGGTCTATAACCTATGGTTTTTTCAGTGAATTTTTAAGGTTTTGTAAATGCTAATTCCTAACTATATATTCTCTATAACCTATGGTTTTTTCATTGAATTTCAATGGTTTTTTGAAAGCTAATATCTGTAGCTGTAAAATGTATTCTTCTTTAAATCTTAAAATATATTTTACATGTTTTTAATACATTTTTTTAAAAAATATTTTTTTGTTCCGCTCCCAGTCCGCGAACCGGTCAGCTTTCCGTTAGCTCATTTTAAAGCCGCGACTCGGTCCGCGAACCGGTAAACGTTCTTTTAGCGTAACTGTTACGTTAGAATGACGTTTTGCGTTGTCGCGTAATACGTCATCGGACGCGCCAAGTTAGCGGACCGGAAAGCGGCGCAAAGCGCGAAACGTAAACACACAGGTCATGTGACTCGGTAATAACACTTTTCATTGGTTCATTTCACTTTTGGTTTCCTAATGATGTAATACTAGGTCATGTGATCTAAAATTAACACTTTTCATTGGTTTAGAACTTTTGCTTTTCCCA
The DNA here is from genome assembly GCF_964263255.1 of Lissotriton vulgaris. Classification (NCBI taxonomy): domain Eukaryota; kingdom Metazoa; phylum Chordata; class Amphibia; order Caudata; family Salamandridae; genus Lissotriton; species Lissotriton vulgaris. The sequence continues at coordinate 880,217,774 of NC_141693.1, forward strand.
AATGATGAAAACCCCTCCTTCTTTCCTCACTCTGACTTTCATCTTGGTGAGAGAAAGACCCTTTTACATTCTACAGAAATGGCTTCAGTTGTTGCTTCTGCTACTGTTCCCCCACCACCACCTCCACCTCCTCATGGAAAGAAAGGACCACCTGCTCAACCAATCTTTGAAGAAGAGGAAGATCAGGAAGAGGAGGAAGAGCCTGCGTTTTTGCCTGAGGAGCCTAGGAGGTACAACAGAAAGGAAAACTTCATCTGGCAATTTTTTAAATTTCCAGCAGGGCAAAAGAAAGTCAATGCAAGATATGTCTTTTGCCGCATTTGCGATGAACGCCTTTCAAGGGGGACGGACAAAAAATATAGTTTTGGAAATTTTACAATGCATAGGCACATGAGTAGGTGGCACCCAAATAAATATAGTGCTGCTCAGCTTCGCGACGAACAGCAAAATCCCCCGGCAATAGCGAGAAGATCTGTCGTGCCAGAAGTATCGGGACCAGAGGCGAGGGAGTTGATCCCGAACATTCAAATGGACATGGGGGAAGTAAAACAAGTGTGCGTGTGGTGCAATCAAATATTATGCTACCGAGAAAGTAGCATTACTCTTATAATAAGAGCAATCAAAAATCATGTATGCCCAAAACGCCCCAAAAAGTAAATTCTTCTTTTTTTTGTTGCTCCTGTTGAGCCCTCTTCAATGAATCATTTTTGTTTCCCCCTCCCCCAAAAAACAAAAAAAATTACAAAATGTTCAGAAAAAAACAAAAAAATATAAAAAATGTTCAGAAAAATAATTAAAAAAATTTAAAACAACAAAAACCAAAAAAAAAGTTCTTTTCAGAACTACCTCCCCATTATAAAAAAAAATTGGTAGAATTTTTGGAACTCTGCCAAGCTCTATTTCTTTTAGTTCGCTCCCAGTTCGCACTCCGGTACGCGAACCAGGAGCGAACCAAAACATTTTTTTTTTTTTAAAAAACAGTAAGTATAAGGAAAGGAAACAGACAGTTATGTTACAAGAAAGACAGCTATAGGGAGTAAAGAAAAGATACTGTTACCCGCAAATCACTTCTGATCATGTCATATATTACATCATTTTTGACATGGTCAGTGACATCATCAGCAGTGGATTGCGAGTAACAGTATCTTTTGTTTACTTCCTATAGCTGTCTTTCCTGTAACATAAATGTCTGTTTCCTATCCTTATACTTACTGTTCTTGTTTTAAATTTTTTTTGAGATCATTCAGAAACAGTAACATTAATTGAGACAGAATGAGTGAATAATAATGAAGAAGTATGAGAAGAGAGGGAGTGAGAAAAATACTGGAAGGAGTAGAATAATTAAGTAATAGAGAAAGGAATGAGAGAAGTAGCAAACACAGGAAAGTAAGGATTAAAGAAATGAAGCAGTAGAACTAATAGATGTTAAATGTAATAGAGTAAATGATTGATTGAGGGTGACGATAAGGTGTGTCCTCTCTAAAAGTTTGTTTAAGGTGAGGCGTACTCAGGGTTGCATATCAAATTTATGCTTGTTGAAGAATACAGAGGAGATAATACATGTGAAGACCTACCATTGTAGTAAAACATGCCCACTTATTACATCATTAATGACATAGTCAGTGACATCATCAGCAGTGGAATGCGGGTTAAAAAAGTAGAAAACATTTACCTTATAATTCTTGTTAACTTTTAAAGAAAATTTTTCATACTTTCAATCTGTAAAAGAGAGAACAAACATTTCCAAAAATATTAAAACATGTATTTAAAAATTGAAAAAAGAAGGGAAAAGGTTCAAGAAGAAACAGTTTTTAAACAACTTTGACACTTACAGAAGCCTCTGCTTCTCTACGACCCCTACACAATCCTAAAGATATTTATTTTAAACAAACAGTATCTTCATGCTGATGAACTGAGGCCTATTTTGGAACATGGTGCTTCTTTTGCATTGCTGATGTCTCACAATAGTGATGCAATAGCAGCGCAAAAGAGATGTAAAGCCATCATAAAATTGTGTGTAACATTGTAAATGATTGTTTCAGGATGCAAATAAGATGTGTCCTTTCAAGAGGTTTCTTTAATGTGAGGTCTGTTCAGTTTTCAAAAAAAAAACAGTACCCAGAAGTACTGCACTGTAAGCATTAAAATTGACACTTACAGAAGACTCAGTTTCTCCATATCTACCTCACATTTCTAAATGTATATCATAAGTACAAAAAGGAGAACATTAATTATATATGTTAAATGGTTTATTTTTGCTGTTCTCAGAATGTATCAAATTTCACTTAAATCAGTGACTTGAAGATATTCATCATGTAACAGCGGGGGAAAAAAAAACACAATCAAAATGATTGTGTTTAAAAAACCCATACAACCTAAGAAATCTGAATTCAAAACTCCTTAAAATTAACTTACTTTCAATGACGTCGAAGGATGTCCTATGAACAGCGTCCACTCTGTTGTGCTATAAATATTTTCAGCCCGCCACTTTCTGAAAGAAAACCTCCATCGTTTTGAAAAATATGTTACATACAAGAAAAGACTTCTCACATTCTACCACATGTTTCCACTTGGCCAAATCATGTTGCAGCGATTCACAAGTATTCTAATTCTTCCAATCAAATCCCGTCATTTTCTATTTTCGCAACTTTCAAAAAGAAAACATTTGAGATTATTTTCACAATCCTGGACTACTAATATCTTACTCTTCTTTGTCACTTATGTTCTCCTTTTCCTATGACACTGATACTGCTTACTATGAAGCAGACTTACTTGCATCAGGTTTATATAGTTGGATTTTTAAATTGACATTATAATTAAAAGTTTTGGACCAATAATCTAGACAGCATTGCAGACTTACATTCCCTCTACTTGATGAACCTTTTGCAATTCCTCACAGGAAATCCCGAGATTCTTTCTTTAAAATTTTGGTTTTAAAAACACCAGGTAAGAATTTTTAAGGTCAAACGGCAATTTTTTTTGAAAGTTACAACGGAATCATTGCAGAATGACCAGCCGTTTCGAGACTTTAAATAAGCTGTATAATGTCCTGATGTTGTTGAAGGACCATCGTGATAGATAATTGCTACAGTTACAAAAGTCCTTCCTGATATTGACAGCTGAGAAGCCACAATTTTTTTTATTAAAGTTGACAATTTTGATCCATCAGGCCTACATCGTTGGATCATTAAAATGACATACTGGCCATATCTACGTATAAATAATGTTGACATCATTTCAGATTTACATTGGCTACCCTCCATGTTGTGATCCGCTGCATTTACTAGCTTATTAAAGGAGACTGATTTACTGTCTGGCAAAGTTAAATATATAAATCTTTCTGAGTCTACACTAGTAGTACTTGATACCATACACTTCTCGCAGTCATGCTGCCATTGATAAGAAAGCCCAAACAGGTGATCTACATCTACACCCTCATCTTGCAATACATCAAGCATATACATTAAAAACTCCTGACAATCTTGCTGATTATTTTCAGAGAAGTCTGTTTGACCTGAACATTCATCTAACAGATAACGAACTTCAGACACACTTTCTACTTTTGTTCGATCAGTGCTACATTTCTCGAAAACAGAATTCAACAAACAGCATAAAATTTGTTCTGAATTCAACAGAATCTGTTCTTTTAAACTCTCTAGTGAAAAGAGAACATTAACCACTACATTTGCATTGCAGTTGACACCAGAACTGTTTTCAAATTGAAAACCGACAACATCTTCAACAGAATCCACTTTCTTTCTGCTAACAATTGTCGGTTCATTGACTTTTGGTCTTTTTGCTACAACCTCCCTACTATTACTGATATTTCTACGTTTCCGGCCTACCACATGTTTCTCAAACAAAGGATATTGAGGCAAATGTGGCGCATACTCTCTTCTTAACCTATTGTATTCCTTAACACAATCTAGATCCGCACAAATGTTTGTGACATCACAGTCAATCAAGTACAATCCCGATAAAGTTCTAACTCGTGACAATGCCACATATGCCATACCCTCTTTGAACACAGAACTGCCAATATTCACCAATGCACTATCTACACTTAAACCTTGCGATTTATGGATTGTCACCGCATATGCCAAGCAAACAGGAAACTGCTTACGGCGAACATATAAGTCTTTAACAAGCAAAAACCTAGCAGAACAACGACCAATTAGCTGTACTTCCTCAATGCCATCAAATTTAATTTTTAAAAATTCTATTCCATCTCTATTTCTGTATTTCTCAAAATCAACAACATTACCCATTGATCCATTTACCAGACCTCTTTCAACATGTAAATTCCTTCTCAAAATGATTCGGCAATTTAAGCACACATTCAGAGTCTTTTCAAAACCCGCAGTTTTAGATATAGTCTTCTCTAATTAATCCAATTTTGATTTCAAATTCTCTGACAAAATAATTGTTGATCCCATATGCTCTATTTTGTCAATAGCTTCAAGTTTCACAATCTCTTGCTTTTCTAAATTCAACATTTTGTTGTTGAAGATGGCACATTCTGCAAGAGTTGGCATCAAACATATTCCGGATTTCTTCTCAGTAATTTTCTGAAAAATATTCTCAGGCACAATCTCTTTTTCGGGATATAAATTTGAAAGTAATCGTGCATTTAAACCTTCTTTTCCATGCTCGGTCACTTTTCCAATTCTAATATCTTGTAGAATATTCTTGTAATCTTCATCCTTCGCCTGACGCATATTTTCATGCAGTTCAGCATAATTGAAGTTTAACCATATATTGACGTTGCCAATGCTCCCTAGGCACTTCCTGGTATCTTCATGCGTGAGTATTTTGAACACAGGTTGACCTTTTACTGGTGTCAGCTGCAGAAGATCTCCGAAAACAATGATGTGTTTGCCACCAAATAACACATCATATTCAGTTTTAAGTACTTCTTGCATTCTCAAATGCACAAAGGCAAGCATGACATTGGAAACCATGCTTACTTCGTCAATGATAAGTAGTTTCATTTTCCTCAAGACTCTTGAAACTTCACAGCAAGCATCCCCAGATAACTTGTGGTATTGTAATTTGTTGTCATGCTCCACTGGCAGCATCAGTAGACGATGCAAAGTAATACCTTTAATGTTATGTGCTGCCAGTCCAGTAGGAGCGGTGACAACACAAGACAGCGATGACTCAGTCCTTTCCTGCAAATAACAAGAAATTGCTTTAATGAGGAAACTTTTTCCAGTTCCCGCTTCTCCACTCACATACAGTCGGACAGGCTTCAACGATGTACATGAGCACTCTTTCTTCTCATGACTTAATCCATGCTCAATTTGCTTGGTAACTTCATCATATATTTTCCTCTGCTCAACGTTGAGTTGTTTTTCCAAGTCTTCTAAGTTAACTGAATCCTCCTGAGCATGTGCCATGGCTCTTTCCACTTCATTCATAGCAGTGGCAGCTTCATTTTCGATAATAGGTCCTCCAAGTGGATCTTGACTCAATGAAACAGAACTCTGACTGTCCTGAGAACTGTCTCTGGCAATCTCGGCTGCAATCCTTGCTTCCTGCTCAATTTCCAAAGTTAGCATTTCTTGATATTTGGGAAAAGCAGGACATTCTATGGTCTCCTTAGCAGCAGTGAAAGAGTCTTCGTAACAGAGGAAATCTCCAAGCAGTTCCTCTTCTGCACGCCAAGGCTTGAAAAGTTGCAAAAGTGCTAAATAGAAAAACTCCTTTTTTTCTGGAGATTCGCCACTCAATTTTCGATGGTTTACTAATTGGCATTTTCTTTGCTTGACCAGGCATCCCTCACTTCCAATTACAGCATACACTCCTTTCTCAATATCTTCTTTGATGTTCCTCTTGAATATATAATTTTGTAGAACCTCATATAGACAAACATTCTCAAGGTGACTGCTACGATTTGGATAATATGTATCCAACATGTTGGTCTTCAAAATGTCGGTACTGTCTGGTTCCTTTTCTGCCAAATACTCAATTTCCCAGACAGGTTTTAGAACTCGATTTCGCGTTGCAGCAAGACCAAGACTCGCCCAAACGATACTCCTGGATTTGGCATAGAGACTTGCTGAAGACAATCGATCAGAACATTCGTAAGTTCCAATTTCTCGATGCGACAACATCTGCAGACTGAAACTGTACAACTTCTTGCTGAGGCTCTTTTCATGGGAAATGTCCTCCCACATATCCTTCAGTTCTGTCTTTTCTTTTTTGGTGATGTAAGATGTCACATACCGAGCCACAGCCATACAGTTGTCAGCCACAAACTGTATATCCATGTTAGCATTCCACATGGACAAAATCACTGGATTGTAGTCGTTGATGTACTTGGACTCTTCGTTCCTTTTCAAACTGTATGTATTTTTGGGTGATTTCCTCGTCACATTATGTCGCAGCGAAGACATCAAACTGTTCACTCTTCCTTTAGAAATAACCGGTCGTGGAAAGTTGAAACGACATTTGGTGTAGAATTTGTCCTTGTTTCTGAATTTACGACGACAGTACTTTCCACAACGATGGCTTTGGAAACGTAGAACTTGTTCTCTTAGGCTTTTCTTCTCCTTTGCATTTGGAACAGCACACGTAGAATACTGTTCTATGAAATTCATCACTAAGTCATCCGGATCTGTTCCAAATTTAGGTGCATCCTTGATCCACAACAACATATGTATATGAGGAGCACCTCTTGCTTGGTACTCCTTTCTCCAGAAGAAATCCAACACCTCTCCAAGAGGTGGATTCTTCTTATTTGTGATGAAAGACATCATAGCTTCAAATCTATGATTGAAGTACCTGCATACATTCACTGGATCCAAAGAACACAGTTCTCCAGGTGTCTTGAATTCAATGTTTTTAATATTTCCATTTGCCTCTCATAGAAATTCAAGTAAGTCTTCCCAGCCATATTCGGCACAGCTCAGAGTGAGGAACCATGTCGGAGTTCCTAAGTTCCTCAGCATACATTTTAAATCACCATGACGACGGTACCAGTACTCATTAGTACCACGCTGACACGCCATGAGATTAATTAAGTGAGAATCCAAAATACTGTCTTGGACATTGACTTTATGCATAAAATCACTTGCCGAGATGTTTCGCATCTGTATACCACTTTTTAAGATGTGGTTCACTGACATATGACAGTCCAGACAGATCGCTTTCAAACAGGAGATGAAACAAATAGGGAATGCATTGACGAAACCTAGGATCTTCTGCATACAATCGTAAAGTCCGGTATTCAGACGCAGGAATTTGATGAGGTCGCTCATCATATCTTCCTCCTCGACCTGTGGGAAATAGCTGTGGGAAACACCGAGCTTCCAAACTTTCCTCCCAAACACTAATGGAACTCCCTTTGGCTTGTTTCATTTGAAACAACTCAATAGCATTCCCCATTACTTCCTTGGAATGCAAAGGATGAACACTATAATGTTCATATATTTCTTCACTATTAGAGGCCTCTACTTTCTCAATTTGGCCAGCACACAAATCGCTATCCTCTTCATCACTTACTTCCTCTTCTGCAACATATACATTCTTATAGTACTTATTATTTTTCTTCAAATACAAAGTTGCCTTTTTGACTTTCCTAACATCCACTAAATCTTGCCATATTTTCTTATTCTTTGTCGGAACCCCATTAACCAAGATAACCAGAGGTTCCTCTTCCACTTTTTGTACTCCAATTGTGTTAATGTTTTTGTTCAAATCTAGAGGCAAATAAACAACTCTTCCCTTTAATCCTCTCTGTAAATCTGCTGGAGGCAACTTCCCTGTCTTTGGCTCCATTCTTACAATAGCCTGAAAGGGATGGATACTTTGAATCAAAATAGATTCATAAGTATTTAAATCCTTCAATTCAGAAGGAATCTCAACCAATTCCAGATTATTATGAACCGCCCTAGCAGGCATCTGGTTTTGGTTTAATTTGTTACAACAATAAGTACACACACGTTGATCCGATCCCAAATCAAAATAATTTTCTACCATCAAGTATGTGGCAAAATCCTTCCATTCACTATTATTTTCCCTTTCACTTTTTGCATATAAATCCACTAACTTAGTCTGATTCTTATAATAAGTGCGTCGACAACATACACAAGTGAAATTAGGCCTCTCACTTGATTTCATCTGAAACGTGGCAATTTCCTTCTGAAAATTATCTGTACTGGAAACCTGTACATTATCTTCAACATTAGCCTCTACTTCTGGGTCAATTTGTACATTCTCATCTCTACTACCAAAGTAACAAAACTCAATTTCTTCACAAATATTCTTCGCATCTATTTCAGAACCATGCAAAAGAACAGCACATAATTGTTTAAGCATAATTGCTGGACTCTTAGCATAATACAACATTCTCACTAATTTTCTCACTTTATTATGATGCACTGCTAGCATCCTGAAATGATGAAAAACACTCTGGCATACTCTCCTGGAAAGACAAGCCAGTGAATGACCACGCAAACCTGTCATTTGTCTCACTCTGCAAGGATCTAAATTTTGCAACAACTTCATTTTCTGCTTCAAACTTTTCTTATTAAATGTCCGTATAAAATCACAAAGCAAATTGATGGAAACCTGTCGCACACTGCAAATAGAACTACACTTCCAAATGTACACAGGACCCTTAGGACGTCTTCCTAAAACCTCATCACTTAGCGCCTCTTCTGTCTCTGTCGTCACAAGTTTTTCTTTTTCAACTGGACAACCATCCTTCACTTCATAAGCTCGACCACTGGTGTCAACTGCAAACACCAAATCATTATCCTGAAAATAACTCTCCTCATTAAAAAATGCCTCACAACTTGAACTATGCATCCATTCTCCGGAAAAAACTTCACAAAAGTTAGTACGATTTACTACTCTCTTCCATCTACTTTTTGTTTTGAAATCAGAAATTACCTTGCTTAGTTTCCTAATTCTATTGATTACCAAAATAAACAACTTTCGCTTAATTTCAAAAGCATGATCAATAATTTTCTCTACATTTTTCTTCTTCTTATAAAATGCCGCTTTCTGTTGGCCTTTCTTAATATTTTTTAATAAATTAACTATTATCCTGTTACGGAACATTCGATTTCGAATGTCCCTAAACTGTTGTTTCCTTCTACTATCATGCACAGAGTTATCTCTTCCTCTACCAGTAACATTTTTGATGGGTCTTTCCTTTCCATTTAAATTGCTTTTCTTTTTCTGAACTGAAACATTTTTAGGATAAATACTTTTTTTACTAAAAATATTTCTTAAGAATGATTTTGTGCTCTTACCCGGAGCTTTCTTGGTGTTTTGAAAAGTATTTGGGGAAGAGGACTGCTGCAATAAAAGATCATCCTGCTGTCTTTGACGTTTTCTAGCCTTTCTAATCCGATTTTTCGTTGGTATTTTTCAAATTAAAAAAAGATCTGCAGTTGAATCTGTGGAAAAATATAATAAAAAATGTTATTAACCACTATTACCAAACAGTAAATGAATAACAGTCATCAAAAACTTAATGCCCTACTTATTATTTAACATAGCAAATCTTTTGCACCAGCACTGCATCACAAAAATGACACACAATGGTACAAAACAGGCATACAACAATCATAAATCTCTCCCTAATATTTTAAATGATTAATTCAGGATGACGATAATGTGTGGCCTATCTAAAGGTTTGTTTAGGCCCAGATCTTTATTATGTTATTTTACCCTTTTTAAATGGTGATTATGCCCTTACACCATTTTTGGGACATTATTAACATTCCTATGTAACTCCCATAATCAAAATCTAAATTTGCCAAGCGCAAGTGGGAGCGTATTTACAAGAAACGTGCCCCATGAGGTACGCTTTCCATTTAAAAAGGGAATAATAACATAATAGACACTCAAATGCCTTATAAATATGACCCAAAACAACCTATGAAGCTCTAGCAGTAGATATCCAGAAATGTAATTGATTTCAAAAAATCGTTTTTAAACACAGCATATAAATCAATTGTATACCTGCATTCAAGAGGAAATGACTGAAAATGTCCTTGAGACACATGAAAGCGTTTTCTGGAATGCCCTAGCACCATTGTTTGGACATTATTTACATGGCTATGTAACTCCCATAATCAAAATCTAAATTTGCCAAGCGCAAGTGGGAGCGTATTTACAAGAAACTTGCACCATGAAGAACGCTTTCCATTTAAAAAGGAAAAATAACATCATAGACACTCATATGTCTTATAAATATGACCCAAAACAACCTATGAAGCTCTAGCAGTACATATCCAGAAATGTAATTCATTTCAAAAATCGTTTTTAAAAACAACATATCAGTTTCAGCTTACATAAGAGACCATGGAATGGGCTCCATGTACAACAATAACTTGTGTTACTGCATGCCAGAATGCTACACCGAATATGCAATTACAATTTCTCAAAGAAACAAAATCTATTTGTATATCACTAGAGACAATGCCACATTTTAAAAACACAGCTTTCTTCATCATTTTCTCCTTAAATCATCCTATTCTCCATCTAAATTAAATAAATCTTTTCTCACCTTAGCAAATACTTTTTGAGTTTTGAAAACAGTCTCAGAAATACACCAAATTGTCTTCAGTAGAAGAAAAAGGATGCACTCCAGAGGCTGCAGCTATTGAAAGCACAGAAATGCAGATATTCATTTCACATATCTCTCATATTAGCCAATCATAACTCTTCCCTCACTTTTTTCAAATCAAAACCCTTCCCCCCTCTGCCCTCTCTGCCTTTTTTCCATAGCAACCACCTCCTGGAAGACCTCTCATGTTTGCAAATTCACACAACAATGTTTCAATTGAACTCTGAACTCTCAGTGCACCTGCGTATCCAGTGCAATCTTTCATTAAATGTTTCTTCGTTGACCATTCAAATTACATCTTTCAAAGAACACATCCATGCACCCTAACTGTCTGTTTTCAGAAATGGAAATGCACCAATCACTGCTAATGAATCATTAGCATTGGAAATCCACAGTTTTTTTTCTTTACAAACTCCTACTGTTTCAACTGCCCTTTCATTACAACACTTCATCTGACTGCAGCACAACCTTCTCCCACCATGTTTAAGGTCTGGATTGTTGGACATAGTTACATCCACTGGGCTCAAAGGTATGCTGAGAACAGAAATTTACCTAACCTCAATTTACAAGATGTGGAAATTAAGTGGCTGGGCCAAAGAGGATTAAAATGTCACCAATTGATACCATTGGTGAAAACCTTTATGCATTTGCCAAAACCTGACCTGTTAATTGTGCACTGTGGAGGTAATGATTTGGGCACTTTGACTGTGGTAGGTCTGGAAATGCTTTTAAAGGACACCTTTGAGCAATTAATGGCACTTTTCCCTCAAACTGCCTTGGTATATTCCAATATATGCCAAAGACAGAAATGGAGGTGGTCCAACCAATTTTGTCCACAAATTGAGAAAGCGAGGAAGCATGTAAACAAATCTGTTTCAGCTTACATGAGAGACCATGGAATGGGCTCCTTGTACAACAATAACTTGCGTTACTACATGCAAGATATCTACAGAGGAGATGGAGTTCACTTCTCAGATGAGGGCAACAGAATTTTCATTCTGAATTTAAGACTGTGCATTGGTACCTACTTATAAGTACCTAAATGTACCATAAACCCAAAAGCTCTTCTCAGAGCTACCCTTCATCTGATCACTCACAATTATTATTTTTTTCTAACTTTTTTCTGTAATTTTCAACAAACTACGCTCAAAGAGCGCTACCCGGTACGCGAACTGGAAGCTAACCGCGCAAAATTTCAAAAAAAAAGTTTTTTCTTCGCACATATGGTCCTCCTCAGCCACCCTCAGAAAACCTAGGGGGTCAAAATACTTGTACCGTGCCCCCTTCTACCCATTCTGAACATTCTTTACCCTCCATTTTATATCTTAATTCAACCGAAACACAAAATGGTGGACTCCCGTTACGCTCCTAGTTCGCGTACCGGACCGCTTTCCGGGAAGCGGTCCAAAAAAAAGGTGGGAAAGTAATTCACAGAAAAACGACTGGAGACACTCTCACCAAATATAGATTAGCTTATACTACATAACAATCCCTTTCTTTTTCACAAATTTGATTGAAATTCCATTTAGCCAGTAAGTCTATAGACCTCTCTAAATACCGTGAGGTAAATTACTTCACAAAACACATCTGAAGTGTTGGAATTGACAACCAATGAAAATGTTACTTTCATTTTCTACTTTTATTACCTGACATTTGATTGGTTAAATACCTGAATATATATAAAGGAAGAGAAGAAAACACAGCCATTTTGACTACTACTTCTTGTTGTACATCACATTTCAATAGCTTCCAAAAACTTCAACTTCTTTGTGAAGGTAAGTTATAATTTTTAAAAATGAAATATATTGTGCACTATAACTTAATATAGTAGACTTTTCTGATAGATATACACTATCCCTCTGTAGTAGTTATGGCTTTAGATAGACTTCTCTGTTATAGTTATGAATGGAGTTAGGCTTCTCTTGGTTAAATCACATACACTTTTTTATAGTCCTATTTCCACTCTGATACTATACACTACCAAAAGAAGAATTCACAGATAAAAACTGCCTATCTAACATTAATCCCAACAGTGCCCTATCTCTACTAATATATATTTTTTAATTCAAAATTTCAGGCAAAATGGAAGGCGAGCAACAAGTTACATTTTCAATTGAACTGAAGGAGAGCAGCCAAGACAAAATTGATGATTTTATGGATCAAAGTAGAGACCACGAACTTCTACAATGTGTTGAAGCAGTGGATAACCTGCTTCAAAATGAGAAAATGTTACACCCTATATTCAATTTTGACATTTCTGACACTGAAATGTTAGAAAGTTTAATGAAGTATGAAACACAATCAAAATAAAAAAAAAATGTAAAAATAAAGAAAACAAAAAAAACAAACAAAAAAAAACAACAAACAATTAACATTCAGTATTTAAAAAGTCTATCATTCTATTATCCTTATAGTACGCTGCTTAGAACGCTTTCCGGTTCGCGTACTAGGCGCTCACCACGCAAAAAAAAACAAAACATTTTTTTTGTTTGCCCTACTGGGACCTTTTACAACCTCCACATAAAACCTAGGGGGTCAGGGAGGATCTACTATGCCCCCTTATGGAAATTTCCCCCTTTGTTTTGGCCTCCTCTTGTCTCTCGATCCTACCGAGAGACAAGATGGCGGCCGCACCGGACTGTTTAGAATGTTGACAGACACCGAAGAGCCAATCAGCTTTCCGTGCGCAAAGTTTCGTTACGCGAAAAGTACGCGAACCGGATCGCTGCCCGGACCGCTGTTACAGATATATATCTTATTTTAAACGTTAATTTCTCAAAATCCACTGGAGCACATATATTGAGACCTAGCAAAGGCACATCGGGCTAACAGTCCCTACAATTTTGCCAAGTTTCGTGCAAATCCATTCAGCCGTTCGGGCTAAAAGTGAGGCCAACCGCCCTATGGAAATTAACATGGGAAAAACGCGTTTTGGGACCCCCCTTTTTTCTCGGCCCCCCCTTGGCGATCACCCCCCAAATTTTCAGGGGCTGCTCAGAAACAAAATATGCCATTTTCGAAAAAAAATTTCAGCCGATTCCGTCCACAAACGCCAAAGTTATTAGACATAGAATTTTCAGAAATCCCATAGGGAAAAAATCCTAACTATATATACCTACTGGCGACCGCCAGTAGGTAATATATATATATATATATATATATATATATATATATATATATATATATATATATATATATATATATATATATGTATATATATATATATATATATATATATATATATATATATATATTACCTACTGGCGGTCGCCAGTAGGTAGTTATAGTTAGGATTTTTTTCAATGTTAAATCTCTAAATTCTATTTGTAATAACTTTGGCGCCGGTTGACGAATCTGACTGAAAGTCTTCTCAAAATGGCCTCACTGCATTCCGGTCCTTCCCTGGAAGTTTGGGGGTAATTCGTCAAGCGGAAGCAGAGATAAAAGGGGGGTCCCAAAACGCGCTTCCAGGTGCGCTTCCCGGTGCGCACCTGGAAGCGCACCGGGAAGCGCACCGGGAAGCGCACCGGGGAGCGAAGCACGGGGAAAATCCAGGGCCTTATTTATGAAGGCCTTGCGACAGTTTTGCGCCGCCTGTGCGTCACTTTTTGTGACAAACCAGCGGTGTAAAAAAATGCGCATCGTTGCGCTATATTTAAAAAGTGACGCGTCTAGGTAGATGGGTACATTTTTAAAACCCTGCGCCACATTATACCTGCGTCAGGTATAATGTATGCAGAGGGGGCGTTCCCCTGCAAAAAGCTTGGTAATAGCGAGGCAAAGAAATCTATGAGATTTCACTGCGTCACTTTTAGGATGCTGTTGCGTCAAAATCTTGCGCCTGCCTCACAGCAGGTGTAAGACTGACGCAAGACCTTTCACATGGTGCTTTCCCCATGTGAAGGAACGCATTACTGGAGTTGCGTCACTTTTGTGACGCACTCCAGCAATGCGTCACTTTTGTGTTTACCGATACGTCAGAAATACTGACGTATCTGTAACTCCTTGCGACACGATTCGTCCTACATTAAATATGACACATCTGGAATGTCGTAAGGAGTGCGCACAGAAAAGTGACGCATCGCACCAGCAGTGTAAAAAAATGTGCATCGTTGCGCTATATTTAAAAAGTGACCCATCTAGGTAGATGGGTCACTTTTTAAAACCCTGCGCCACATTATACCTGCGTCAGGTATAATGTATGCAGAGGGGGCGTTCCCCCGCAAAAAGCTTCATAATAGCGACGCAGTGAAATCTATGAGATTTCACTGCGTCACTTTTAGGATGCTGTTGCGTCAAAATCTTGCGCCTGCCTCACAGCAGGTGTAAGACTCACGCAAGACCTTTCACATGGTGCTTTCCCCATGTGAAAGGACGCATTACTTGAGTTGCGTCACTTTTGTGACGCACTCCAGGAATGCGTCACTTTTGTGTTTACAGATACGTCAGAAATACTGACATATCTGTAACTCCTTGCGACATTATTCGTCATACATTAAATATCCCCTTAAGTGCTGCGCACGTTCACCGGCCGACGGCACCACTACCTCCGTAGTGCTGCCGTCGGCCGTTGAACGTTCGAACTGCACCTGCGCAATGGAACGTCCAGCACTGGAGCTGGACGTTCCAGGGCAGCTATGAGGTTAAGACACATCTGGAATGTCGTAAGGAGTGCGCACAGAAAAGTGACGCATCGCACCAGTGGTGTAAAAAAAATGCGCCTTGTTGCGCTATATTTAAAAAGTGACGCATCTAGGTAGATGGGTCACTTTTTAAAACCCTGCGCCACATTATACCTGCGTCAGGTATAATGTATGCCGAGGGGGCGTTCCCCCGCAAAAAGCTTCGTAATAGTGACGCAGTGAAATCTATGAGATTTCACTGCGTCACTTTTAGGATGCTATTGCATCAAAATCTTGTGCCTGCCTCACAACAGGTGTAAGACTGACGCAAGACCTTTCACATGGTACTTTCCCCATGTGAAAGGACGCATTACTGGAGTTTCGTCACTTTTGTGACGCACTCCAGCAATGCGTCACTTTTGTGTTTACAGATCCATCAGAAATACTGACGTATCTGTAACTCCTTGCGACATGATTCGTCATACATTAAATATGACAAATCTGGAATGTCGTAAGGAGTGCGCACAGAAAAGTGACGCATCGCACCAGCGGTGTAAAAAAATGCACCTCGTTGCGCTATATTTAAAAAGTGACGCATCTAGGTAGATGGGTCACTTTTTAAAACCCTGTGCCACATTATACCTGCGTCAGGTATAATGTATGCAGAGGGGGCGTTCCCCCGCAAAAAGCTTGGTAATAGCGACGCAGTGAAATCTATGAGACTTCACTGGGTCACTTTTAGGATGCTGTTGCGTCAAAATCTTGCGCCTGCCTCACAGCAGGTGTAAGACTGACGCAAGACCTTTCACATGGTGCTTTCCCCTTGTTAAAGGACGCATTACTGGAGTTGCGTCACTTTTGTGACGCACTCCAGCAATGCGTCACTTTTGTGTTTACAGATACGTCAGAAATACTGACGTATCTGGAACTCCTTGCGACATGATTCGTCATACATTAAATATGACACATCTGGAATGTCGTAAGGAGTGCGCACAGAAAAGTGACGCATCGCTGTTTTCACGCAGCGATGCGTCACTTTTCAGAAATGAGGCCTCCAGTTTATTCACTGTGTCACCTCTACGACTCTTTCTTGCGTGAATATGTCCCTTTTGCATACATTACACCTGACGTAGGAATAATGTGGCGCAGGTGCTTACAAAGTGATGCAACTACCTAGATGTGTCACTTTGTAAATATGACTGAATAAGGTGCAATTTTTACAGCACTGGTGCGTCACAAAAAGTAACGCATCGGTGGTGTTAAAGTGGCGCATGGCCTCATAAATGAGTCCTTCAGTCTTCTACTCATGCGTCATATTAAATTTATGATGTATTATGTTGGAAGTTCTTTTAGATGAGTCAGTATTTCAAACGTATCTGTAAGCGTAAAAGTGAAGCCTTGCTGGAGTGTGTCACAAATATGAAGCAACTCCAGCAATGTATTCTTTCACATGGGGCCAAGCCCCATGTGAAAGGGCCTGCACGCCTGCTGTGAAACAGGCGTAAGATTTGAACGCAACAGCGTCATAAAAGTGACGCAGTGATATCTCATAGATTTCACTGCGTCATCTGTACGACTCTTTCTTGCGTCAATACGTCCCTTTTGCATACATTACACCTGACGTAGGAATAATGTGGCGCAGGGGTTTACAAAGTGACGCATTTACCTAGATGCGCCACTTTGTAAATATGAAGAAATAAGGTGCATTTTTTATTGGACTGATGCGTAACAAAAAGTGACGCTTTGGTGGCGTTAAAGTGGCGCATGGCTTCATAAATGAGGCCTTCTGCCTTCAACTCCAGCAATGCATCTTTTCTTACCCTTCCACACCCCTGTTCCTTTTCAACATATTCTTTGAATATCAACATTCCCCATATTCACTCTTCTTCTCCTTACTTTCTTTCGTAACACTCACCTTCTTTCAGTCCTCCTACTTCACTTCCTTTCTCCTCTCATACCTTTCTGTTCTTTCTTACTCATTTTCCTTTCCATTATCAATGCACTCTATTTCACTTACTCTTTTTCATTTTTTTAAGAATATAGCTCTTTGATGAGAATTGGAGGTAGTTCTGAAAAGAACTTTTTGTTTTCTTCTTTTTTCTAAACAGGAACAAAAACAGGGAATGGAAACTGCTCAACAGGAGCAAAAAAACCAAAAAAAATTGATGGTTCTCCAATGCTCGAACCGTGAGCTGGACACTTTGCTCCCCATAGGTGAGGAGTTGATTGCAGTATCTGCATCTCAGGACACCATGGTTAAAAGCAGGTTGAATGTTTGGCACCAGCTCCTGCGATTGCCCCCTCCCAGAAGAAGTTGCTCCTCTGGTGGATGTAGAGGCCCCATCACTGGGAACCTCTTGTGCCAGAGCCCTGACACTTTCCCGGGCAAAATTCTGGGGGTGCTTCCTCTCCACATGCCGGATCATCGTGAAGTTTCCAAATGAGTATTTTTTTAAGGGGTTACCACGTGACAGGACTTCTTTGCAGATCCTGCACTCCACTTTTGGAGCATTCACCTTTTTTTGGTTAGGTGGTATTTAAAAAAAATTCCAAATAAAATGTTCCTTGGCAGCCATGGTAAAACAAAGAAAGATCCAGGAGCAAAAAGGCAGGTCTTGCAGTCACAAAAGTGAAAGAAGAAGTGAAGGAAATGGGTGGGGATTTCATTCTTTGTAAAAAAAACTGTTAGCAACCAATGAAAAGTGTTATTTTAAGGTCACATGACTTGACGCGCTGGCTGCGCGCACCGGAGCGCTTCCGGGTGCGCACATGCGGCGCGAACGTAGGCGCTTCCGGGGTGCATACGCGGCGCGAACGTAGGCGCTTCCGGGGGCGCACACGCGGCGCGAACGTAGGCGCTTCCGGGGCGCAAGCGCGGCGCGAACGTAGGTGCTTCCGGGGGCGCACACGCGGCGCGAACGCAGGCGCTTCCGGGGGCGCACACGCGGCGCGAACGTAGGCGCTTCCGGGGGCGCTTACGTTGCGCGCCGAAGTGATGTCATCATAGTTTTGCGGAAATGCAGAATCATTTTCATTTCCTTATAAAAAAAAACCTGCTTTTATTTGTATGGTACGGAATGTTTTGCGTTATTATTAATTTTTCATTCATATTTTTTTCACGGACGAAAGTAGCGCTCTGAGTGCGCTTTCCGGAGAGCTTACCGGTGAGCTTACCGGAGAGCTTACCGGAGAGCTTACCGGAGCGCGCACCCAGAGCGCCCCAGGAAAAATTGATTAAAAAAAAACTTACAAATTAATACTTACACAAAACAGCAAATTGTGAAAAAAAACATAGTTTAGAAACTCGATATAGAAAGGAATTAGCATTTTAAAAAAACTATGAAATTCACTGAAAAAACCATAGGTTTCACACCAGTTATAGTTAGGAATTAGCATTTAAAAAACCTATTAAATTCACTGAAAAAACCATAGGTTTCACACCAGTTATAGTTAGCTGGAAATTTTATTGACATAAAACCATTGAAATTCCCACGTTATAGTTAGTTGGACTCACTATAACTTGCGCGCCTGCAATGCACTGCTGATGACATCACATAATACATCACTCATGACATGGTCAGTGACATCACTCATGACATCACTGAAGGATCTCTCAAGGAAGAGATAACACAGGAAAAAATTGCACATGTACAAGTTGAATGTCACTCAAGGAAGAGATACAAACTCTAAAATCACATAAGAATGGTAGTTAGTACAAACGTCTACTACATATACTAGTGGTTATCTAAATATACAAATAGTAAATTCACAGAGGATTACATTTTAACAGCAATTAGGCGTGGACAATTATATAATACATATTTACATATACATATATATTTAAGGCTGTCCAGCAAAAAGAGAAAAACGATCAGGAGGAGTCCTGAGGGAAGAAGGAACGGAACAAAGGTCAGACATAATGGCGGGTCCGGGTATAGACGAAAACCAAATAAAATGTTTTTTTAAAGCGGGAAGCACAAAAGTCATCAAAGTCAAGAATCTAGAAGAAGAACACAGAGAGCAGGATTCCATTGAGTAGAGTCAGAGGGGGTACGCAGCATAAGAAAGGATTCCCTGGCGAAGGACAGGATGTTGAGATTGTCAGGAGTTATCAGGAGGCATTACGTCCTCCTGCAGGCATCATTTTTGAGTCAGGCAGTGCCGATTTCTAAGTGCAGGGGCGTTGGTATACAAACATTGTCCTGCATGACTTGCCCATTTCCGTGCCCACCGCCACCCCCAGATAGCCGCCTCCATTCCTACCTGGGCAGTCCGCTCCTCTCCCCACGCTGTGAGGCATCAAGTGGAAATGGCGGCCGCGTTTTCCCGTTTTGCGCCTCGGCATCGTAGGTCGCCTTAACCGCAGGCACCGCTCACCAGTCCGAGGCGCCTGCATGCATCATCAATTTCTGAAAATAAAATGTGCCTCGTAAGCCCACGATATGCTTGAAGTATATACGACACGCTTGAAGTTATTTACTGCGCTTTTTTGTTTTTAACCATCAGGTTTATTTCTGTCATTAAAACGTGATAGGTAAGCCCACGATACGCTTGAAGTCGTTTGAAGGTACTGTCATCTTCTATTAACAAGCATTGGAAATGCAATAGGGCTCCCATTAGGAAAGTTTGAGCTATTGGTCTTATAAATGAATTTTTTTTATTTATGTGTTTTTTTTTAAATAGCTAAATTAATAGCTTTGTCATTTACAATGCCAAAACTTTCGCAAATGTGACACCTTTAGCATTTGTAATGCAACATGTTTTGTATTTACGTGACTTAGATGTATTGATATTACAAATAACAATGGCTTTTAATTTTAAAAAATAATTAATACTTAAATAATTTATTTAATTTGTAATGGCAATAGCTTAAACTTTTGTAAATAACTTTTGTGAAGATTATGTTCAGTGTTTTTTATTGTGACGAAAATCCAAGAACAGAAGTGAAATATTAACATCTTTTTGTGATTTGTAATAAAGCGTGAAAGCTTGAAAACAGCTTGAAACATTGAAAGAACATATTTGAACCAGTGATGCTGTGGTTGCGTTGAGTGGTGCTGTGGTTGCGCTGAGTGATGCTGTGGTTGCGCTGAGTGATGCGGTGGTAGTGCTGAGTGATGCTGTGGTTGTGCTGAGTGATGCTGTAGTTGCGCTGAGTGGTGTGTGCACCGGTGGAGCTTAGTGGGTGCATTGGTGAAGCTGTTTGGTGGGTGCATTGGTGGAGCTTAGTTGGAGCATCGGTGGAGCTGTGTGGTGGGTGCATCGGTGGAGCTGTGTGGTGGGTGCCTCGGCGGAGCTGTGTGGTGGGTGTATCGGCGGAGCTGTGTAGTGGGTGCATCGGCGGAGCTGTGTGGTGGGTGCATCGGCGGAGCTGTGTGGTGGGAGCATCGGCGGAGCTGTGTGGTGGGTGCTTCGGTGGAGCTGTGTGGTGGGTGCATCTGTGGAGATGTGTGGTGGGTGCATCTGTGGAGCTGTATGGTGGGTGCCTCAGTGGAGCTGTGTGGTGGGTGCATAGGTGGAGCTGTGTGGTGGGTGCATCTGTGGAGCTGTGTCGGTGGAGCTGTGTGGTGGGTGCATCAGTGGAGCTGGGTGGTGGGTGCATCGGTAGAGCTGTGTCGGTGGAGCAGTGTGGTGGCTGCATTGGTGGAGCTGTGTGGTGGGTGCATCGGTGGAGCTGTGTGGTGGGTGCCTCGGTGGAGCTGTGGGGTGGGTGCATCGGTGGAGCTATGTGGTGGGTGCATCGGTGGAGCTGTGTAGGTGGAGCTATGTGGTGGCTGCATCGGTGGAGCTGTGTGGTGGGTGCAGTGGTGGAGCTGTGTGATGGGTGCATCATTGGAGCTGTATGGTGGGTGCATCTGTGGAGCTTAGTTGGTGCATTGGTGGAGCTGTGTGGTGGGTGCATTGGTGGAGCTTAGTTGGAGCATCGGTGGAGCAGTGTGGTGGGTGCATCGGTGGAGCTCTGTGGTGGGTGCATCTGTGGAGCTGTGTGGTGGGTGCATCGGTGGAGCTGTGTCGGTGGAGCTGTGTGGTGGTTGCATCAGTGGAGCTGTGTTGATGGAGCTGTGTGGTGGGTGCATCGGTGGAGCTGGGTGGTGGGTGCCTCAGTGGAGCTGTGTGGTGGGTGCCTCGATGGAGCTGTGTGGTGGGTGCATCAGTGGAGTTGTGTGGTGGGTGCATCGCTGGAGCTGTGTGGTGGGGGCATCGGTGGAGCTGTGTGGTGGGTGCATCTGTGGCGCTGTGTGGTGGGTGCATCGGTGGAGCTGTGTGGTGGGTGCATCGGTGGAACTGTATGGTGGGTGCCTCGGTGGAGCTGTGTGGTGTGTCAGGAACTACCAAGGCGCCTGCCTAAAAGGTTAAATGACTACATCTCACAGAAGTCCTGGAGGTGGGAGTGGTACTATTTAAGGATGGGCGGGACCGTCCATCACTGTTCGTGATTTTGTAACTAACAGTGAATTTGAAGTTTAGCCTCTTGTTTCCTGCAAGGCGTTCTCCCTGCTATTTCCTTGGGGAGCGCTAGCCGTTCATTTGTTTGCTATCGGCGTGAGGAGGAGCCGCGCCTCTGTTTTGATTTTGAAACATGCCTTCAGACCACTGACTGCTGACTCGGGTCCTACCGGGTAGCGGTCGTGTTCCTGGGCGTCTTTGTGGCGGAGACCATTTCCAGCGTACCAGGTTGGAGCTGTGAGTATCGTGAGGAGGAACGGCTGCAGAGAGAGAGCGGACCTTTTGATATGTTTTCAAGTCCCTGTAAGTTAGAGGGAGTGCGTGGTTCAACGCGCTGCCTGTGTTCTATTGGTATTTCTCTTCAAGGAGTTTAAAGAGACAGGTCTCTTATGTTGTGACTTTTTTTTAAGTAAACAAGGGGGACCCACTTAATGGCTTTGGACCATGGGTAATAGCTATTTACAAGAACAAAGGTCCTAAGCTCAAAACAATTTTTGGAAAAAAGAATACCCAATGGACCACAATCGGAAACCATGTATAGTTCTTCTACTACCCAGCCGGGCATAGAATTTATTTTAGGAATATTTGACACAGGGTCAATTTGAATCTTTCAATCACATAACAAACATAATATTGTTTGAAGTAAGGCACAAGCCTGTACCGAACTCATCAGAATATAGAGAAAGTTTGTGAAAAAGGGTGCAAAGAAAAGAGTTTTTTACATCAGGCAAAAGAAGAGTTGAGCAAAAGAGTGGTACTGCTTTAGAATTAAAATTGGCAGTATTCCCTGTAGTAGAACATACACTAGTAATCCACAATAAATAACAATGTATGTCTACATAGCAGTGTCGACGGCGTTTCGATCCTATGCTCTATAATAAAAGGATCATCATCAGGACTTAATATATGCCTGGAATTAAACAATCAAGCCTGTAAAGGAAAACAGGAGAAAAGAGAGAGACAACCATATATTAGAAAACGCTACTCTGTCTATTTTTCAAAGATATGAACAAGAAGTCAACTTTGTCACACAATACTTGCCATGCAATTTCGAAATCGCAGTGTGGTGGAAGGTGTTTGTCTTGAATGACAGCGAAAGAATTGCGCAGTGGTTGGACTGTGCCTATTTTGTAAAGGATAGTCATTTCCGTGTGGGTGAGGAGATGACATCCTGTGATTACACGAGCTGCTGGGATATCGGGTCTATTACACATCAGTGAAGCATAAGTGAAGGAGTGCAGGTCTTAGATTGTGCTAAAGTAGAACAGTGCTAGATGAATACAACACTATCTTATGTTGTGACTGGCACGGCAGTGTACAGTTTTCTTTTTCTTGGCCAGAGAGAGAGCGGAGCATAGTGGAGAGGCATTATCTACACGCTACCGTTCCGAAGAAAGGCACTAGTGTCTCGTATGTTAAGTGCCAAAGCGGAAGGTAGTGGGGATCTACACCTTGCCGTGTTTGGAGTTTGCTTCTGCTGGGATCCAGTGGATTACCATTCTTTAGAGCGGAAGACAGTAGTAGGAGGCTACGTCTTGCCGTGTCTATATTGGAACGATTATTGTATATCTTCAGAGAGACTTTATGCTTTTCACGTATTAGTTCTTTTTGGATTCACTTGGGATTGTGGTGTGCTACGCATTTAACAAATGGATATGAACTAAAACAAGGCGGGGTACGTTACAGACAGAACTAAGAAATACCTATAGGTGTTCTATACGTTACAAGAGTATAACCTGCCTTTTTGTATTCTTTAGGGACCAGAGGTTCTGATATCCAATACATTTTATAAAAGGGAAGAGGTGGATTACACTTCCTTCACAAAGGTGAATCCTATGATCAGTTTAGCGAGAATGAAATGAGTGTAGGTTTAAGTTGTGAATATCTTTAACCTGTGTATTCATTTTCTTGTCTTTCAGCTATCCCTTCCCTGCAGTCCCCTTCCGTCCCCTCCTTGTTCTGTTTATTTTCCCTCGCCCTATCCCTCAAACACAATGTGTTTTAAGCAACAGTGTGTTGGTGAGGTCGGGAGGTGGAGTTCTATGTGCTACAACCGTATCCTGCAGTGTGGAGCCTGACATGGTGGGTGCATCGCTGGAGCTGTGTGGTGGGTGCATTGGTGGAGCTGTATCGGTGGAGCTGTGTGGTGGCTGCATCGCTGGAGCTGTGTGGTGGGTGCATCGGCGAAGCTGTGCGGTGGGTGCATTGGTGGAGCTGTGTGGTGGGTGCATCGGTGGAGCTGTGTAGGTGGAGCTGTGTGGTGGGTGCATCAGTGGAGCTGTGTGGTGGGTGCATCGGTAGAGCTGTGTGGTGGGTGCCTCAGTGGAGCTCTGTGGTGGGTGCATCGGTGAAGCTGTGTGGTGGGTGCATCGGTGGAGCTTAGTGGGTGCATTGGTGGAGCTGTGTGGTGGGTGCATTGGTGGAGCTGGGTGGTGGGTGCATCAGTGGAGCTGTGTGGTGGGTGCATTGGTGGAGCCTGGTGGTGGGTGAATCTGTGGAGCTGTGTGGGTGGTGCATCTATGGAGATGTGTGGTGGGTGCATCTGTGGAGCTGTGTGGTGGGTGCATCGGTGGAGTTGTGTGGTGGGTGCCTCAGTGGAGCTGTGTGGTGGGTGCATCGGTGGAGCTGTGGTGGGTGCATCAGTGGAGCTGTGTGGTGGGTGCATCGGTGGAGATGTGTCGGTGGAGCTGTGTGGTGGGTGCATCAGTGGAGCTGTGTGGTGGGTGCATCGGTGGAGCTGTGTCGGTGGAGCTGTGTGGTGGCTGCATCACTGGAGCTGTGTGGTGGGTGCATCGGTGGAGCTGTGTGGTGGGTGCATCGGTGGAGCTATGTGGTGGGTGCATCGGTGGAGCTGTGTGGTGGGTGCCTCAGTGGAGCATTGTGGTGGGTGCCTCTGTGGAGCTGTGTGGTGGGTGCATCGGTGGAGCTGTGTGGTGGGTGCATCTGTGGAGCTGTGTGGTGGGTGCCTCGGTGGAGCTGTGTGGTGGGTGCATAGGTGGAGCTGTGTGGTGGGTGCATCGGTGGAGCTGTGTGGTAGGTGCCTCGGTTGAGCTGTGTGGTGGGTGCCTCGGTGTAGCTGTGTGGTGGGTGCATTGGTGGAGCTGTGTGGTGGGGGCATCTGTGGAGCTCTGTGGTGGGTGCATCTGTGGAGCTGTGTGGGTGGTGCATCTTTGAAGATGTGTGGTGGGTGCATCTGTGGAGCTGCGTGGTGGGTGCATCGGTGGAGTTGTGTGGTGGGTGCCTCAGTGGAGCTGTGTGGTGGGTACATCGGTGGAGCTGTGGTGGGTGCATCAGTGGAGCTGTGTGGTGGGTGCTTCAGTGGAGCTGTGTCGGTGGAGCTGTGTGGTGGTTGCGGCACTGGAGCTGTGTGGTGGGTGCATCGGTGGAGCTGTGTGGTGAGTGCATCGGTGGAGCTGTGTGGTGGGTGCCTCAGAGGAGCATTGTGGTGGGTGCCTCTGTGAAGCTGTGTGGTGGGTGCATCGGTGGAGCTGTGTGGTGGGTACATAAGTGGAGCTGTGTGGTGGGTGCATCAGTGGAGCTGTGTGGTGGGTGCATCTGTGGAGCTGTGTGGTCAGTGAGTGCATCTGTGGAGCTGTGTGGTGGGTGCATCTGTGGAGCCTGGTGGTGGGTGCATCTGTGGAGCTGTTTGGGTGGTGCATCTGTGGAGATGTGTGGTGGGTGCCTCAGTGGAGCTGTGTGGTGGGTGCATCGGTGGAGCTGTGGTGGGTGCATCAGTGGAGCTGTGTGGTGGGTGCATCGGTGGAGCTGTGTCGGTGGAGCTGTGTGGTGGCTGCGTCACTGGAGCTGTGTGGTGGGTGCATCAGTGGAGCTGTGTGGTGGGTGCATCTGTGGAGCTTTTTGGTGGGTGCCTCAGTGGAGCTTTGTGGTGGGTGCCTCGGTGGAGCTGTGTGGTGGGTGCATTGGTGGAGCTGTGTGGTGGGTACATCAGTGGAGCTGTGTGGTGGGTGCATCGGTGGAGCTGTGTGATGGGTGCATCTGTTGAGCTGTGTGGTGGGTGCCTCGGTGGAGCTGTGTGGTGGGTGCATAGGTGGAGCTGTGTGGTGGGTGCATCGGTGGAGCTGTGTGGTAGGTGCCTTGGTGGAGCTGTGTGGTGGGTGCCTCGGTTGAGCTGTGTGGTGGGTGCATTGGTGGAGCTGTGTGGTGGGGGCATCTGTGGAGCTCTGTGGTGGGTGTATCTGTGGAGCTGTGTGGGTGGTGCATCTTTGAAGATGTGTGGTGGGTGCATCTGTGGAGCTGCGTGGTGGGTGCATTGGTGGAGTTGTGTGGTGGGTGCCTCAGTGGAGCTGTGTGGTGGGTACATCGGTGGAGCTGTGGTGGGTGCATCAGTGGAGCTGTGTGGTGGGTGCATCAGTGGAGCTGTGTCGGTGGAGCTGTGTGGTGGTTGCGGCACTGGAGCTGTGTGGTGGGTGCATCGGTGGAGCTGTGTGGTGGGTGCATCGGTGGAGCTGTGTGGTGGGTGCCTCAGTGGAGCATTGTGGTGGGTGCCTCTGTGGAGCTGTGTGGTGGGTGCATCGGTGGAGCTGTGTGGTGGGTACATAAGTGGAGCTGTGTGGTGGGTGCATCTGTGGAGCTGTGTGGTCAGTGAGTGCATCTGTGGAGCTGTGTGGTGGGTGCATCGGTGGAGCCTGGTGGTGGGTGCATCTGTGGAGCTGTTTGGGTGGTGCATCTGTGGAGATGTGTGGTGGGTGCCTCAGTGGAGCTGTGTGGTGGGTGCATCGGTGGAGCTGTGGTGGGTGCATCAGTGGAGCTGTGTGGTGGGTGCATCGGTGGAGCTGTGTCGGTGGAGCTGTGTGGTGGCTGCGTCACTGGAGCTGTGTGGTGGGTGCATCGGTGGAGCTTTTTGGTGGGTGCCTCAGTGGAGCTTTGTGGTGGGTGCCTCGGTGGAGCTGTGTGGTGGGTGCATTGGTGGAGCTGTGTGGTGGGTACATCAGTGGAGCTGTGTGGTGGGTGCATCTGTTGAGCTGTGTGGTGGGTGCCTCGGTGGAGCTGTGTGGTGGGTGCATAGGTGGAGCTGTATGGTGGGTGCATCGGTGGAGCTGTGTGGTAGGTGCCTTGGTGGAGCTGTGTGGTGGGTGCCTCGGTTGAGCTGTGTGGTGGGTGCATTGGTGGAGCTGTGTGGTGGAGCTGTGTGTTGGTTGCATCAGTGGAGCTGTGTGGTGGGTGCATCAGTGGAGCTGTGTGGTGGTTGCATCAGTGGAGCTGTGTGGTGGGTGCATCAGTGGAGCTGTGTCGGTGGAGCTGTGTGGTGCGTGCATCGGTGGAGCTGGGTGGTGGGTGCCTCGGTGGAGCTGTGCGGTGGGTGCCTCGGTGGAGCTGTGTGGTGGGGGCATCTGTGGAGCTGTGTGGTGGGTGCATCTGTGGAGCTGTGTGGTGGGTGCATCAGCGGAGCTGTGTGGTGGGTGCATCGGTGGAGCTGTGTGGTGGGTGCATCGGTGGAGCTGTGTGCTGGGTGCATCCGTGGAGTCGTGTGCTGGGTGTATCGGTGGAACTGTGTGGTGGGTGCCTCGGTGGAGCTGTGTGGTGGGTGCCTCGGTGGAGCTGTGTGGTGGGTGCATTGTGGGAGCTGTGTCGGTGGAGCTGTGTGGTGGCTGCATCGCTGGAGCTGTGTGGTGGGTGCATCTGTGAAGCTGTGTGGTGGGTGCATTGGTGGAGCTATGTGGTAGGTTCCTCAGTGGAGCTGTGTGGTGGGTGCCTCATTGGAGCTGTGTCTTGGGTGCATCAGTGCAGCTGTGTGGTGGGGTCATCTGTGGAGCTCTGTGGTGGGTGTATCGGTGGAGCTGTGTCGGTGGAGCTGTGTGGTGGTTGCATCAGTGGAGCTGTGTGGTGGGTGCATCGGTGGAGCTGTGTCAGTGGAGCTGTGTGGTGGGTGCATAGGTAGAGCTGGGTGGTGGGTGCATCTGTGGAGCTCTGTGGTGGTTGCATCTGTGGAGCTGTGTGGTGGGTGCATCTGTGGAGCTGTGCGGTGGGTGCATCAGTGGAGCTGGTTGGTGGGTGCATTAGTGGAGCTGTGTGGTGGGTGCATCGGTAGAGCTGGGTGGTGGGTGCATCTGTGGAGCTCTGTGGTGGTTGCATCTGTGGAGCTGTGTGGTGGGTGCATCGGTGGAGCTGGGTGGTGGGTGCATCGGTGGAGCTGTGTGGTGGGTGCATCTGTGGAGCTGTGTGGTGGGTGCATCTGTGGAGCTGTGTGGTGGGTGCCTCGGTGGAGCTGTGTGGTGGGTGCATCGGTGGAGCTGTGTGGTGGGTGCATCTGTGGAGCTGTGTGGTGGGTGCATCGGGGGAACTGTGTGGTGGGTGCATCGGTGGAGCTGTGTCGGTGGTGCTGTGTGGTGGGTGCATCGGTGGAGCTGTGTGGTGGGTGCATCGGTGGAGCTGTGTCGGTGGAGCTGTGTGGTGGCTGCGTCGCTGGAGCTGTGTGGTGGGTGCATCAGTGGATCTGTGTGGTGGGTGCATCGGTGGAGCTGTGTGGTGGGTGCCTCAGTGGAGCTGTGTGGTGGGTGCCTCAGTGGAGCTGTGTGGTGGGTGCATCGGTGGTGCTATGTGGTGGGTGCTTCGGTGGAGCTGTCTGGTGGGTGCATCTGTGGAGCTGTGTGGTGGGTGCCTCTATGGAGCTGTGTGGTGGGTGCATCTGTTGACCTGTGTGGTGGGTGCCCCGGTGGAGCTGTGTGGTGGGTGCATAGGTGGAGCTGTGTGGTGGGTACATTGGTGGAGCTGTGTGGTAGGTGCCTCGGTGGAGCTGTGTGGTGGGTGCCTTGTTGGAGCTGTGTGGTGGGTGCATCGGTGGAGCTCTGTTGTTGGAGCTGTGTGGTGGTTTCATCAGAGGAGCTGTGTGGTGGGTGCATCGGTGGAGCTGTGTCGGTGGAGCTGTGTGATGGTTGCATCAGTGGAGCTGTGTGGTGGGTACATCGGTGGAGCTGTGTCGGTGGAGCTGTGTGGTGGGTGCATCGGTGGAGCTGGGTGGTGGGTGCCTCGGTGGAGCTGTGTAGTGAGTGCCTCGGTGGAGCTGTGTGGTGGGTGCATCGGTGGAGCTGTGTGGTGGGTGCATCGGTTGATCTGTGTGGTGGGGGCATCAGTGGAGCTGTGAAGCTGTGTGGTGGGTGCATCGGTGGAGCAGTGTGGTGGGTGCCTTAATGGAGCTGTGTGGTGGGTGCATCCGTGGAGCTGTGTGGTGGGTGCTTCGGTGGAGCTGTGTGGTGGGTGCATCTGTGGAGCTGGATGGTGGGTGCCTCGGTGGAGCTATGTGGTAGGTGCATCTGTTGAGCTGTGTGGTGGGTGCCTCGGTGGAGCTGTGTGGTGGGTGCCTCAGGGAGTTGTGTGGTGGGAGCCTCGGTGGAGCTGTGTGGCGGGTGCATCTGTGGAGCTGTGTGGTGGGGCATCTGTGGAGCTCTGTGGTGGGTGCATCGGTGGAGCTGTGTCGGTGGAGCTGTGTGGTGGTTGCATCAGTGGAGCTGTGTGGTGGGTTCATCGGTGGAGCCGTGTCAGTGGAGCTGTGTGGTGGTTGCATCAGTGGAGCTGTGTGGTGGGTGCATCGGTGGAGCTGTGTCGGTGGAGCTCTGTGGTGAATGCATCGGTGGAGCTGGGTGGTGGGTGCCTCTGTGGAGCTGTGTGGTGGGTGCGTGGGTGGAGCTGTGTGGTGGGTGCATTGGTGGAGCTGTGTGGTGGGTGCATCGGTGGAGCTGTGTAATGGGGGCATCCGTAGAGCTGTGTGGTGGGTGCATCTGTGGATCTGTGTGGTGGGTGCCTCGGTAGAGCTGTGTGGTGGGTGCCTCGGTGGATCTGTGTGGTGGGTGCATCGGTGGATCTGTTTGGTGGGTGCCTCAGTGGAATTGTGTGGTGGGTGCATCGGTGGAGCTGTGTGGTGGGTGCATTGGTGGAGTTGTGTCGGTGGAGCTGTGTGGTGGCTGCATCGCTGGAGCTGTGTAGTGGGTGCATCGGTGAAGCTGTGTGGTGGGTGCATCAGTGGAGCTGTGTGGTGGGTGCCTCCGTGGAGCTGTGTGGTGGGTGCATCAGTGGAGCTGTTTGGTGGGTGCATCGGTGGAGCTGTGTGGTGGGTGCTTCGGTGGAGCTGTGTGGTGGGTGCATCTGTGGAGCTGTGTCGTGGGTGCCCCTTTGGAGCTGTGTGGTGGGTGCATCTGTTGAGCTGTGTGGTGGGTGCATCGGTGGAGCTGTGTGGTGGGTGCATCGGTGGAGCTGTGTGGTGGGTGCCTCGGTGGAGCTGTGTCTTAAGTGCATCAGTGGAGCTGTGTGGTGGGGCCATCTGTGGAGCTCTGTGGTGGGTGCATCGGTGGAGCTGTGTCGGTGGAGCTGTGTGGTGGTTGCATCAGTGGAGCTGTGTGGTGGGTGCATTGGTGGAGCTGTGTCGGTGGAGCTGTGTGGTGGTTGCATCAGTGGAGCTGTGTGGTGGGTGCATCGGTGGAGCTTAGTCGGTGGAGCTGTGTGGTGGGTGCATTGGTGGAGCTGGGTGGTGGGTGCATCAGTGGAGATGTGTGGTGGGTGCATCGGTGGAGCTGGGTGGTGGGTGCATCTGTGGAGCTGGGTGGTGGGTGCATCTGTGGAGCTGTGTGGTCGGTGCCTCGGTGGAGCTGTGTGGTGGGTGCATCGGTGGAGCTGTGTGGTGGGTGCATCGGTGGAGCTGTTTATGTGGAATTGTGTGGTGGGTGACACTTATTATAAATCATTAGTAAAAGAGATCAATGAAATTCAACTAAAACCCATATATAGCAGAAGAGGAGAAAGCTCTAGTAACGGGATTCAGGATGAATGTATTCCTTTGAAGCAAATCGCCAGCATGTGAAAGGTGTAAAATAGCAATCAGCATAAAACGAAAATGCCAGCAAAAGACTTTATAAAATTCTGTGTGGCCCTTATAAAATAATTAGAGTGTTTAATTATATCATGACCAACAACGGTTATTGTTTCAAGAGCAGCGTGCGAGATGGTTAGGCTGCAATATAAACAAGCCCTCGGCATGCTGTGGTGGGAAGGGGGGGCGGGGAGAGGCAAGAAGGTAAGAATAGGGGCCGGGAGCAGCAGCCTTTGATGTGCCGGCTGGCCGGCCGTGCAGTGAATAATTAGGGGAGGAGAAAAGCCAGCTGGGGGAAGTTTGAGATGCCTGAGGAGGCTGGTGGCTTTGATGTGCACGCGCTCTTGGGCACTGCAACACATCGCCGAGATGGTTAAGCTCTGTTTAAGTCACAATATAGCTCGCCAGCTATGCCCATCAGCAGACGAGCCCTAAAAACAATGCTGCTTGTCTGTTGGACACCGATTGACGATACGCTTGAAGCTATTTATTGCGTTTTCATGTCTGTAACCATTAGGCTGATTTCTGATATTTACTTAGTTTTTTCTTTGACCAGCATCATCCATGATTAGTTTTTCATTGTTTTTCCTGGATATGGATGAAGCTTAAGGCATATTGCATCTCAATTTCTTTAAATACAGGTATGCTCTGACCGCTAATCTTTTCTTTTCTTTCAGGTGCTATCAATTTGAGGGGAGCACGTTTTAGGGGTTCTCGTCACTTCTTGATTTCCCTCCTGTTATTGGTTCTCTACCAGCTTTAGTGTTATAATTTTGATTTATTTGTCTGAGTTTTCTTTTTTCTTTTTAGACACAATGGCAGATGCCATTTGTTATCTGTATTTGTGTGCGATTGTTCTCAATTTTAATTATTGTAGTTATCATTCAATATTTTTATTCTGTACTGTCTGTGCTAATTGACCATTGTTTTTCGTAAATATATGTAATTGAGCATGCGTTTTTCTGCCAGATGTCGTTATATGCTTATGTAGTTGTTACCTATCTAGATATCAATATAAATGCAAGTTTTTGCTTATTTGTGTTTTGTTTGTCCTCAGACAGGTCCCATTGCCAAACAAATGTGTACCTAAGGTCTACACGCACCCTGAAGAAGGTGATACCTAGAGAAGGGGTGGTCTCACCAAAACATGCGTTGGCGCTGTCATAAATTCCTGCCATGGATGATTTTGTACCCAATCCAGTAGAATCATCTATTTACCCATGCAATAGACATGTACTTATTTTGCTTTCTCTTTACCTAAGAATACATATTACTAAGCAAGTTTTTAGTATTCTGTGAGATTACAGATTAAGACTCTTGCGGGGCGAACACGCTCCATATCCATGTCACTGGGAAACTTGAGAAAATTTATTTTTTACCATGTTTCTAGATTTTTTTTGCTATGCTCGTATATGTGGTATGAGTGAGAATGATAGAGTATGAAGTTGTATGCATGTTGTGAGTGTGGTATATGAAATGGGATCTGTCTCTCTAACTGTTTTTTCTACATGATTTAACCACAATATGATATTTCATTGTTATTAGTCAATTTGTATACAATGAAATAAAATATAATAAAATATTATTGCAAAATATAAAAAAACTTTCCTATATAATTTAGACTTGTTTATGTTTGAACACTTTGGTCAATCCTACTTAGCCAGAGTGGTAAGTTAATTGCTTGATGTATAGCTTCTGTCGAAATATTTTGGTAGAGGTTTTTGCTTCTTTATTTGGCTTGTTCTACCCTGCCTCTCTACTTTCAACCATTACCAGGGGTCCCCTTGATTATGAGTAGTTATTAGAGTCTCCGCAGTGATCGAAGTGATTTATCATGTGTGTTATTGTTTCCCTCCCTGTGTAAATACATGTACAGTCTATGTTAGCTACTGTTAGGTACTCTCATACAGATTCTCAAGTGAACAAATGAGTAATCAAGGGAATAAATGAAGTCTAAACATTTGACTGATATAGTATGTAGCATCTCGTTTAACCCCTTAACTGCGGCGGCTATTCCGCCGCAGTGCTAAGGGGGAGGGCGGCCGAGCGGCGGGCGCATGCTGGTGACTGAACCGCTCCGTCACCAGCGTCGGTTGCGCTGTGCTCATGACGGAGCGGTTCCTTCACGGCCCCGCCCGCTCAATAGAACGCTCAGCGCAGGCGCGGAATCCGCGCTGCGCAGGCGTGCCGAGCGGGCCGTGACCGAACCACTCCGTCATCAGCACAGCGCGACCGCGGCTGATGACGGAGCGGTTCGGTCATCACCAGGGGAGGCGTTAATGTATAGTGTAAATAAATCTAGTTCTAATGTTTGTAAATATATTGTAATTAAGTTTGTGTTTTGTATATATTGTGAAACCATGAAGAAGTCCCAGGTGGACGAAATTTCATGGTGTGATTTTATGAAAATCTGAAGAATAAAGATGTTTGGAAGAAGGAACGACTTTCACATTTGTTCATCGAGATAAATTTCTGTTATACGTACAATTGATCTTTACGTTGAGTGCTGAACCACTCTTGTGTATGTTTGTTCTCGGAAGCGATTCCCTTATTGAAATATAGGAGGTTCACATCTCTGGTTCATTGCACCAGTGTGTATTCCATTTTTACTCTTACCACACCGTGTTGACGAGTGCAGGAGTTTTGTGCCTTGATCCTTCTTCTTGTTCGATAACTTATTATATTTTGTGTTCCAATGTGATCGACCATTTGGAATGTAAGTGTAGGATGCTGCACTCATGAAGAGACCAAAATGGTCCTGGAGAAGTGTGGAAGAAGCTCTCAGTCACTCGCAAATCCCCCCAAAAAATGAAATTGAAAAAACATAACATGAAAGAAAACCTTATGGCATGGGCCCTTCCACCAAAGAGCAGTATTTATTTAGTGACACTGCAGAAGCATAATGTCGTCATTTAGCCAAAGAGGATTCACAGGATGAAGTGAACTACACCATGCTATGATGCGTAGAAGCAAATTGTGAATGACAACTTAACGGAAAAATAGTTGAAGGCCACTTACCAAATGTTCCTACATGATGTGTAAATATTGTGCATTACTACAAATTATTTTAGCTGTCTCAAAAGACGTACTTAAAACAGTTACATGGAGGTAGAGCTCTCTTACTAGAGACCTCTCTACCCCCTACCCTCAGAGAGTTTTTACCCTTGTATGCCCATAAATATAACCCCTATCACTCCAGTGGTATGATTGCTGCACCTTCTGGTATGTGTGTGTGTTTGCTCAGGGAGATATGGTTATGGCTCTTACCCCTCACTTCTGCTAATGAAAGGACACCTTGTCACCTGGGGTCTGATGGGCACCCATGGACTTCAATATATTGATGTCTTACTTGATTTTTCTAGTATCTCATTAACTTGGGGTCCGAATAATTGCTCTCCATCGATGCTGCTGGACCTCTGGCTTGAAGTCAGATATGTGAAGATAAGAGTGAGAGCAGTTTATGATGGAGGTGTTTACTCCTCTAGCTGCCACGTCCGCAGCGTCAAAGGTACAGCATATAGTTGCGAGGAGGTTGCTGAATCAGTTCTTCCATCTCCCCGACGGACTCTCAACCCTATTCTCGACCTATTAAGCTAAGCTGCGTTGCAGAGAGGTGGTCTGAGGCCACACCTCTTTTTACACCTCTCTGCAACACAGCTCTGTGGTGCTCAATGGAGGTACCTGGTGGGCTAGTTGGCCCCCAGGGACCCTCAGGAATTAAGGGGACTTAATACCCCAAATTACAACATGCCAGGGGGCACGTTTGCGCAGTGGAGCAGGGAGGGGGCGGGCCTGATATAACAAGTTAGCAAGCCTGCTGTGTTGGACTTACTGGAGGTAAAAAAAGGGGTAGTTGGCCCCCAAGGTTGACGTTGGGGGCTAACTATCCCACCTGTTACCTCTGCTAAATCCCACACAGTGGCCTTGCTGTTTGAAGGCCACACTCACCTTTCTCCACCACTCTGCAAACGCAACTGCTATGTTATAGTTAGAAATTAGCATTTAAAAAACCTTTGAAATTCACAAAAAAAACATAGGTTTCAGGCATGTTATAGTTAGAAATTAGCATTTGAAAAACCTTTGAAATTCAGTGGAAAAAATAGGTTTCAGGCACGTTTTATTTAGAAATTAGCATTTAAAAAAACCTTAGAAATTCACTGAAAAAATTTAGATTTATCACAGCCTACTAGGCGGAAAATCTGGATTTTATTAAGGACACGTAGGCTAATACTATGCAAATCTCCTTTATTGCCACAGCTCAGCAGCATCAATGGAAAAACATAGAACTTCAATGAACATTCCAATGGGATATAAAAGTCCTCTATGACCAGCTATCTTCCTTCTTTGTTGCTGCTGCTCAGAAAGATAAGTACTCCTCTTATAAGCTTAGCGCTCTTAGAATACTTTGATTACCTTGAATGCTGTTTGACTAGTATAATTGAATACTTGATTTGTTAATGATATTTGCTGACTCTGTATGCATGCCTTGATGTTTTTTAAAGGCCATAGTCTTTTCAGCAATTCCATATCCTTCTACTAATTTGACTGTTCAAATCCGGACTAATGGGTTAATATCCCTCTCCCCCTTTTTTTCACGTCCCCTCCGGTTTTATACTGAACCGGATTAGCTTATCTGCAATTTTACACTCATATGCATCTTTCAAATCCCTACAGGCATCAACACATGCACGCGACCAAGCGCGTCCCTTTGATCCTTGCGTGACCTCCAATAGTGCGCTCTCTCCCGCGGGCCTGTCAGATAACTAGATACTTCCTACCGCGGCCATCCCTGCTTCTGATACAGGGAAGTAAACCCTGCAACCAAACTTTTCCGATGCGGCCCCCTCGACGCGATCATACGCACTGAGGAGGGCCGGCTGCTCATTAAAGAAAAATACCTTAACTGGCAACCACGCACATTTACTACGTGTGTGGCGGCCATCTTAGGTCTTCAGGTTAATCGCATTAACACAGTATCAGCTGTTTTTAAAGACGCATTACTGGCAGCTTCGTTAACTGCCTTTGCTTGGGATCAGCTGCTCGTTCAACAGTCTTTTTTCCCGTTAGGTAGGTCTTACTACTAGGCATCGTTTTAAACCCCGTTTTTTTCCACATAAAAAAAGAGGTGAGAAACAAGAAACAACACATACTTTGATAAACAATTCTTATAAGAAATGTTTAGCCCCTTAAGTGCTGCGTCGGGGCGTTGGCCGACGGCAGCACTACCTCCCCAGTGCTGCGCACGACCATTGGACGTCCATTCAGCACTAGTTCCAATGGACAGCGCAGCACTGGGGAGGGATATTTGCGCCGCATCTATGAGGTTATAAAAAAATTTAATAGAGGATGTATAAGATCCTCTTTAGTCCCCCTCTTTAACAAACTACTAAAAGTTCTATTAAATCCCACTAACAATGTCTGGACCTCAAATAAATATTGAGGAAAACTTGGAGGAGCTAGTCAACAAGGCTCTAGAGAAGGTTTTGGGCTCAATTGATGAGACCATAAATAAAAAACTAGAGTCCATCTCACATGTGTCTCCACGTCCTTCTACCAGTAAACAAACAGGAGCAGTTAAGGCTTCAAAGAAGAGGTCTTCTGGAGGAAATGAGCGAAAGGGTGCAAAAAAAGTCAAAGCCTCCATCCCCCCATCACGCTCTCAAGGCGGTGACAAGATTTGTTCCTCGGGCACCCCATATGGGCAAGATAAAGGCTCTGAGCTCCCTATTCACGTTGATAGTGACGACAGCTACGAACCAGAAATTGAGCTATGTTGTTCTTCTGGCTTTAATACTCTTGCGGAAGAAGTTCAATTAAGGGGAACAGGAAGCTCTAAAAAGGCATGGAAGGCCTCAGAACCCAACATGGGTATCCCGGATCCATTTGGCAAACAAATGTTCTACCCTTTACTAATAAAACATCCCTAATCACCAGAATGGACCCCTTCCCAACAAATCACGGATTACCTCTCCTTTTGGTTGAGGAAAGAGATCCCAAAAGAGGTTAGATCCAGACTTCGATCTGAATGTCCGCACCCCTCCCTCCCCAACAAAATAGCTATGACTCCAGAATTAGATCCCAAGGTAATAGCTTTCATAGCGAAGACCACCAGAGACCCCAGGGAGGGCGTGGACAAAGGGTTAAAATCCTGTCAAGACTGTCTCCTTGACACCATTAGCCCACTCACTAAAATATTCGAGATGGCTGAGTCAGCCTACTTAGGGGATACTCAAGTTCACCCTAAGGAACTCAGATAATGGGTTCAGAGGACAATATGCCTCATAGGCAATGCCAACACTGCCATCTCTACGGAGAGAAGAAAAGGGGTGTTACTGAAAATCAACCCTAAATTGGTGGAACTGGCCAAAAATTACGGAGGTCCCAACTCACAAGACCTTCTCTTTGGCGAAAAGTCCCAAAATGAAATAAAAAAATATTTCAAGATAGAGTTTTTACCCGGGCCGAGAGAATGCGGGGTTGTTTCCCCGACAATGGAATATCCCCTCGAAGACCCTTCATGGACCGTGGTGGTAGATTTAACAACAACTACGGCACCCAACAATACTACCCGGAGAGGTAGAGGAACGGCGGACGACCCATCAGAGGCTAACAGAGACAATGGTCAGGTAGGAATCTCGAAATACCTTTCAGATACCCCTCCAAGGGTGGGAGGGAGATTACATCAATTTGGAGGGAATTGGAATTTAGTAACTCAAGACACTTGGGTATTGAATACAGTGAAGGCATTGCAAGATAGACTTCACCGATATCCCCTTCCAAACAAGACGCCCACAAGAGATTACCTTCTCATCCAAAGACAGAGATCTGGTCTCTCAAGAGGCAAAAAGAACAATTGATGGACAGAATGCAGAACAATGTCATACATTCATCCCAGTACAGAGATCTGGGCCTAAATTCAATGTTTTTTTGCTCACGATGCCATTCCAGTTTGGACCCAGCCATATGCAAATCAGTCTTGCCCCTGCACCCAATGGGAACAGTCGAGCCCGAACTGCCAGGCCAGGTCCTCCCTGGACTGGAAACAAGCATCCTAGGACCGGTTTCAGACTTTCAGCCCTCATCAGCCAGGATAGCTTGACTCCAGTGGCATGAGGAGCACGGGACCCACGTCTGGGCATACCCGTCCCACTCGGGGTGACAAATTCAAAAAGAGCAATTGATGGAAAGAATGCAGAACAATGTAATACATTCACCCCAGTACAAAGATCTGGGCCTAAATCCATCGTTTTTTTGCTCACCATTCCCTTCCAGTTTGGACCCAGCCAGGATAGCTTGACTCCAGTGGCATGAGGAGCACTAGACCCACGTCTGGGCATACCCGTCCCACTTGGGGTGACAAATTCAAAAAGAAAAATTGATGGACAGGATGAAGAACAATGTTAAACATTCACCCCAGTACAGAGATCTGGGCCTAAATCCATTGTTTTGTTGCTCTCCATGCCATTCCAGTTTGGACCCAGCCATATGCAAATCAGTCTTGACCCTGTGCCCAATGGAACAGTCGAGCCCGAACTGCCAGGCCAGGTGCTCCCTGGACTAGAAACAGGCATCCTAGGACTGGTTTCAGGCTTTCACCCCTCATCAGCCAAGATAGCTTGACTCCAGAGGCATGAGGAGCACGGGACCCACGTCTGGGCATACCCGTCCCACTCGGGGTGACAAATTCAAAAAGAGCAATTGATGGAAAGAATGCAGAACAATGTAATACATTCACCCCAGTACAAAGATCTGGGCCTAAATCCATCGTTTTTTTGCTCACCATTCCCTTCCAGTTTGGACCCAGCCATATGCAAATCAGTCTTGACCCTGTGCCCAAATGGAACAGTCTAGCACAAACTGTCAGGTCAGGTCCTCCCTTGTTTGCGTAGCACTTTTCACCCTAAGTGGGATGGGTATACCCAGACTTGGGTCCTTGCTCACTGTGCCTCTGGATTCAAGCTAGCCTGGCTGATGAAGGGTAATACCCAGAAACCAGTCCCAGGTTGCTTGTTTCCAGTCCAGGGAGTACCCCGCTTGGCAGTTTGGTCTGGACTGTTCCCATGAGGCACAGGGTCAAGACTCATTTGCATATGGCTGGGACAAAATTGGGGTAGCATGGTGAGCAAAACAACAATGGATTTAACCCAGATCTCTTGACTGGGAGTGAATGTATGATTTTTTCAGCATTCCGTCCAGCATTTGTCTGAGTAGCACTTTTCACCCTAAGTGGGACGGGTATGCACAGACGTTGGTCCCTTGCTCACTGTGCCACTGGATTCAAGCTAGCCTGGCTGATGAAGGGTAATACCCAGAAACCGGTCCCAGGATGCTTGTTTCTGGTCCAGGGAGGACTTGATTTGGCAGTTCGTTTTTGGACTGTTCCCATGAGGTACAGGGTCAAGACTGATTTGCATATGGCTGGGTCTAAACTGTGGTGGCATAATGAGCAAAAGAACAATGGATTTAACCCAGATCTCTTGACTGGGGGTGAATGTATCAGTTATTCAGCATTCCGTCCATTATTTGTTTGCGTGGAACTAAAATAAGGGGCAATTATCGAGGGAACACAATTAGGCTTCCTCAGCAACATCATCCTGGTAGAGAAGAAAAACAAAGACCAGAGACGTGTCATAAACCTAAAAGACTTAAATCACTGGGTAGTCAGTCAGTCAGTCAGTCAAAAACTCTTTATTCGATTAATTAAAATCATAAAAGAAGCAACATTACATACATACAAAGTAAAAATATATATACATTTAAAAACAGACATCTATGTACATACATACATTCAATGCAGATTATATATTGCAACGTTCATGGGGTGTTAATTAATACAAATTATCTCCTATTGTAATTAAAAACCACTATTAAAACAGTACAAATATTAAAAATTCTATTCCACGATTATGGGGAAGTGGTTTAGATCAATTTATCTGTAGGGTTCTTTTGTTTTTAACTCTGGCTGCAGCCACCAGAAAACTAGCTACGCTGAAGATAACTCGCACATTGTAGTCAATCATCACTTCAAGATTGAGAGAATACACCTTTTAAGGGACATTTTAAGAAAGCGGGACTTAAAAGATGCCTATCTGACAATCCCGATCTGGAAAGCTCATCAAAAATTCCTCCAATTCACATGGGAAGGAAAATTATACCAATTTTGCAGTCTCCCTTTTGGCCTATCATTGGCCCCTTGGTGCTTCACCAAAGTACTGCGCCCCATGACTGCTTGGTTCAAGGAAAGGGGAGTGAGACTAATCATACATCAACGACATTCTTATAATGGCCCAAACAAAACAGACTGTTTCACTTCACAGGGACCTCGCAATACAACTTATAGAACACCTAGGTTTTGTCATAAACAAGAAAAAATCTTGTACAGTACCAAGCCAACAAACACAGTTTTTAGGCTTCCTGGTAGATACTATAAAAACAGAACTGAAACTACCTGCGGAAAAGGTATGGAAGGTGATGAAAGAAGTAAGAAAGACACTCACTAGAAAGACCTTCCCGCTTAGAGTCCTAGCAAGAATCTTGGGCCTTCTATCCTCCACAATTCAAGCTATCCTTCCGGGACCCGTACACTATCGAGCACTACAAAGGCTACAAGCCGGGCTCTGAGATCAACTCAGTCATACTCCCAAATAATCTCTTTAGACCATGAATCAGGGAGCGAACTCCTTTGGTGGTTGAAGATTGCGGAGGCATGGCATGGCAGAGCAATTTCTAGGAACGAACCGGACCTAATAATAGAATCAGATGCGAGTTTGGAAGAATAGGGAGCGAGATGTTGGAGCTCCTCAACAGGGTATCGGTGGACAACCCAAGAGAAGAAGTTGCTTATAAACTGCTTAGAATTACTGGCAGGTTAATTTACAATTCGCTGTTTGACCCAGAAGTCAGTGAATTGCTGTTCAATGTTACACATTGACAATGTCTCAGCAGTTCGATATGTCAACAAACTGGGCAGACTCCACTCCAAAGGCCTAACTGACCTAGTGAAGTGTTTCTGGCAATACTGTTTGAGCAAAGGAATATCAGTTATAATGGAATACATTTCTGGGTTGAGCAGGAATTTCAAGGACTCCAGCACCTGGAGACTAGACAGACAAATATTCTTGACTATCCAAACCACATTGGGTCTCTTCAGGACAGATCTATTTGCAGACCGGTTTAACACTCAACTGAAGGAATTCTTCAGTTGGAGACCGGATCCTCAAGCTGAGAAAGTGGACACCTTCCTCCAAGATTGGAGGGGTTTGGCTACCTATGCTTTCCCGCGTTTTGCTATGCTACCTCGCCTTCTCCTTCACGTTCAACGTTACAGAGAGAGCATAGTTGTGATACCTCCCCTATGGAGATCTCAAGCCTGGTTTCCAATCATCCCGGAAATGAGCATAGACTTCCCAATCTTAATCCCTTTGTTCAAAGAAATACTCTGTGTCTAGAAAGGGGACGTCATCCCCTCGTAGAACAAGGTCTTCTGGTTCTGACGGCATGGAAGATTTCAGTAGACAGTGGCGAATCCCAAGTGTTAGACTTGGCTGTCTCTAGTTGGCAGAGGTATACACTTCTGACAAATAGGGACTCACCTCCTCTGGTCAGGGCAAGGGGATCACACACTTAGACAACCCCTGCTCACCCCCTTGGTAGCTTGACAAAGCAGACAGGCTTATCTCAGAGGCAGTGCGTTAAGCAT
Source organism: Lissotriton vulgaris (assembly GCF_964263255.1). NCBI lineage: Eukaryota > Metazoa > Chordata > Amphibia > Caudata > Salamandridae > Lissotriton > Lissotriton vulgaris. Next base: position 880,258,948 of record NC_141693.1, read on the forward strand.
TTATCGGCAAATACAGTAATAAAATGAAAACACTACAAATGGACACGACACAGTAGTATTATAAAAATAAGGTTGTTTATTTAAGGCTTAGCACAAGACCAAATAACGACAGAAATATACCACAATCTTAATAAATACTCTTGGAAGGAAAAAATAATAATTCAAGTGTAGTTTCTTCTTAGCAGAAAGTCTTTAGTAACAAAAGTAACTCTTCTTCTTTAAATCACAGTTCTTGGCAACAATGTAACCCCCACAGGAGTCACACGACGTTGAGGCAAAGTTAATCCAAAGGTTCAGCGTCGACCGCGAGGAGTGCTACGTCGAGCCCGGAGTCAAACCAGACCCCGGTAACACAGTACCTTGGAAAACGAAGAAAAGATGATTTACGGTGTCGAGGTGTCCCGGCGTCGAGTCTTCGGCGTCGATCGGGCCTCGGAGTCGGGGCGTTCTGCAGCGGCGGCAACAGATGTCAGGCAGGAGCAGCGCTGACGAGGTGAAGCAGGATACGGCGTCGTCGTTGATGTCGATGTCGATGTTGCAAGAGTGAGCAGTGCTCACGGCAACGAGAGGGCTCAGGGTCGAAACGTTGGTAGCGGCTTCGCTGCTAGCGTCGATCCGGCCCGGTGGCCGGCGGCGAAGATGCCGGACACGGGAGCTGTACTCACGATGTCGAGCTGGATTTGGAAGTGACTGCAGGATTCCCCCCAGCAAACAGCACTCTGGCAGAAGGGGTAGGCAAGTCCTTGGATCAGCAGGCTTCTTGTCCTTGGTTCAGGGTTCCTTGTCAGAATTCATCTAAATTCTTTGGTTCAGGGGTTCTTCTCTTATACCCCTTTTCTGCTTTGATCCCTTTGTCCATGCAGGGGGATTCCCCTCATCCTGGGTTTGTTGTGGGTGTAGCCAGGCCGAGGCACCTGGCCTATTCACTGTGCAGGGCAGGGTCCTCAGCCGCCCAGCAGGAGGTGGAGCCAGCATTGTGTCAGGCAGGGCAGGCTATCAGGAGCTACTCTTCCCCTACTCTCAATGCAAATGCCTCACTCACCCCACACTGACTCATTCAGACCTCTGGAGCCACCCAGCTTCTGTCACACACACAACAAACCAGCAGAGACCGGTAATAGTCAGACAAGAAAATAGCCACTTTCTAAAAGGGCTATTTTCAAACCCAGAGTCCAAAACTTGTGCAGTCCGCGTGCCAGTACCAGACTGCACGTAGGTCTAGCAATGGCAGACCTTTAGACACATTTTATCCGGCTGATTCTGTGGGTGGCACAATACGTGCTGCAAGCCCACTAGCAGCATTTGTATTTACAAGCCCTGGCACTCCTGGTGCACTATACTAGGGACTGACAGTAAACCAAATAAGCCAAACATGGAATCCAATCAATATTAATTTAACATAGGGAGCACTTGCACTGTGGCACTGATCAGCAGTGGCACAGTGCCCAAAGCAATATACCAGCAAAAACATCGTAAACAGAGGAGGCAAACAGAAAAAATGGAGGAGAGACTCAGGCCAATGATGTCAGGTCTAACACGTGTCCCCTCCAGCTGAAATGTTGAGAGAACTACCCTTGACCTAGGGAGTCCTCATCACAAAGGCGGAAAAATCTGGACAGACCATCAGCATTGGCGTGATCTGTACCAGGGCGGTGTTCCACCGTGAAGTCCATCCCCTGTAGGGAAATGGACCACCTCAACAGCTTTGGATTCTCACCCCTCATCTGCATCAACCATCTGAGGGGCCTGTGGTCTGTCTGAACCCGGAAGTGAGTCCCAAACAGGTAGGGTCTTAGCTTCGCCAGCGCCCAGACCACAGCAAATGCTTCTCGCTCTATCGCACTCCACCTCTGTTATCTGGGAAGTAACCTCCTACTGATGAAGGCTATGGGTAAGTCTCGGCCCTCTTTATTCACCTGAGCTAGAACAGCCCCCACGCCATGCTCTGAAGCGTCCGTCTGGACAACAAATTCTTTAGAAAAGTCGGGTGCCTGGAGTACGGGTGCTGTGCACATTGCAGTTTTCAGGGTGTCAAAGGCCGTCTGACAGGCATCAGTCCAGATCACAAGTCTTGGCTGCTTCCTGGAAGTCAGCGACGTCAAGGGGTGCACAATGTTGCCATAATCCTTGACAAACCTCCTGTAGTAACCCGTGAGACCTAAGAAGGCTCTCACCTGAACCTGGGTTTTGGGTGGTGCCCAAGCCAGGATGATATCAATCTTGGGTTGCAGGGGGGCCACCTTGCCGCTCCCTACTTGGTGCCTCAAGTACACCACTGAACCCTGCCCAATCTGGCACTTACTGGCTTTGATTGTGAGGCCTGCTCTGCGCAGGGCCAACAACACTTCCTGGAGGTGGCGCAAGTGTTCGTCCCAGCTGGCGCTGAACACTGCTATGTCGTCCAGGTAGGCAGCGCTGAAATCCTCCAGTCCAGCCAATACCTGGTTGACCAACCTCTGGAAGGTGGCAGGGGCATTCTTCACCCCAAAGGGCATAACCCCGAACTGGTAGTGCCCATCTGGTGTGGATAATGCTGACCTCTCTTTTGCCCCATCAGTCAAGGCGATCTGCCAGTACCCAGACGTTAGATCAAACGAACTAAGGTACCGCGCTGCCCCTAACCGATCTATGAGCTCATCAGCTCTGGGGATGGGGTGCGCGTCAGTCTTGGTGACTGAATTGAGTCCTCGGTAATCCACACAGAACCGAAGTTCTGGTGAAGCACCAGGCGCTGCAGCCTTCGGGACCAAGACCACTGGTCTGGCCCAAGGACTGCTAGAGGACTCAACCACCTCTAAGGCAAACATTTTGGAGACCTCCTCCTTGATGTATGCTCTGACCTTGTCAGTCACCCTGTAGGCCTTGTGCTTCACAGGAGTGCTGTCGCCGGTGTCTACATCATGGACACACCACTGAGTGACCCCAGGAATCAAGGAGAACAGATCAGGGAATTGTCCTAACAGTTGGCGACAATCTTGCTGCTGCTCAGGGGTCATTGTGTCAGAGAGGACAACACCATCCACTGACCCATCTTGCTCTTTTGCATACAGGAGGTCAGGAAGAGGCTCACTCTCCTCCTCCAGTCCAGCATCTGTAGCTAGGAACATGCCCACTTCGGATCTTTCTAAGTGGGGCTTTAAACGGTTGACATGTAGGACTCTCAAGGGATTCCTGGGAGACTTCAAGTCAACCAAGTAGGTGACATCGCTCTTTTTCTCCACAACCTCAAATTGTCCAGTCCACCTGTCCTTGAGCGCACAAGGTTCCACAGGGGTCATGACCCAAACCTTCTGACCAGGTTGAAGCTCCACCAGAGTGGCATTCAGGTCGTACCACCGCTTCATCTCTTCCTGGCTGGCCTCCAGATTTGCCTGAGCAAGATCTCTGAAGTGCCTAGTCTGGTTCCTAAAGGCCAGCATGTAACGGTATACATCCTGGGGAGGTTTCCTGGGAGATTGCTCCCAACCTTCTTTGTCCAGACTCAAAGGTCCTCTTATCGGGTGTCCATACAAAAGCTCAAGGGGGCTGAACCCTAGAGACTTCTGTGGCACCTCACGGTAAGCAAACAGCAGGAATGGCAAGAGGACGTCCCATTTACGCCTCACTGGTTCTTCAAGACCCATAATTATGCCTTTGAGGGTCCGGTTGAATCTCTCAACCAGCCCATTACCTTGTGGGTGGTAAGGAGTGGTGAACTTGTAGGTTACCCCACACTCCTTCCACAGAGACTTCACATAATTGGAAATGAAGTTGGTGCCCCGGTCTGACCCACCTCTCTGGGCAACCCCATGCGGGAGAAAACACCCATCAGTGCCCGTCCCACCACGGGGGCCATCACTGTTCTGAGAGGGATGGCTTCCGGGTACCGTGTGGCATGGTCCACCAAGACCAGGATGAACCTGTTGCCAAGGGCTGTCTTGGGGTCCAGGGGCCCAACAATGTCAATCCCCACCCAGTCAAAGGGGGTACTGACGACGGGAAAAGGTTGGAGGGGAGCCTTCTGCTTCCTTCTGCTTTTCCCACTTGCCTGGCAAGTTTTGCAATGGATATCTGTATCCATTCTCATCTGAGGTAAAAAAAAATGGGTGACAAGCCAGTCATAGGTCTTGTCCTGCCCCGGATGTCCAGCTAACGGAACGTCATGAGCCAAACCCAGTAGGAAGGCTCTGAAGCGCTGGGGTACCACCAGCACACAGGCTGACCCAGGCTCAGCAGCCTTAGGCTCGCTATACAGGAGGTCGTTCTCCCAGTAGACCAAATGTGATCCTGACTGATCCCTGTTGTTTGGGCTGAGGCCTGCTGCATCATACCCACAAGAGAAGGGCACACTTTCTGTTCTGCACAAAATTCTTCACTGGAGGGACCACCATCCTGCTGTCAGTGGGTCAGCTCGGGCAGGTCTCCCAGTTTAGCAACTTGTTCCCCTGTAGGTTCCAGGGCATCCCCCTGAGGTCTGCCTCCTCCTGGGCCGTGGGAACTATGGGGGACGGTTTCCCGCGCCCCCTGCCTCTTCTCTTTACAGCTGGGTCCTGGGCCATACTTTCAGGCTCCGGGACCCCATCAACACCCTTACTTGTTGTCATCGATCGAGTGGTTGCACACACCCACTCTGGCACACCCAACATTTTAAAATGCGCCTTTCGCTCCACCTGAGCCCAAGGGGAGTCTTCCAAATCATTGCCCAGGAGACAATCAACAGGCATGGCGGGCCTTACAGCAACTTGAAGAGTACCTGAAACTCCCCCCCATTCAAAGGGAACCTGAGCTACCTCACACACTCTCTGGGAGTTGTCAGCAGCAATAACAGGGTAGAATGCATGCGGGACCACCTGCTCTCTGGACACCAAGTGACACTTGACAGCTGTCACACTCGCTCCGGTGTCTCTGAGAGCTTCCACCCTATGGCCATTAATGGTAACCCACTGCCTATATTTCTTAGTGTTACTAGGCAGCCGGGGTGGAGGGACCATTTCCATGTCTCCTAAAGAGAACAGGGACATGTCTGCGGGACGCCTCCCTCCAGGGGCAACCATCTCCTCCCCTCCCAGGGCTACACTCGCCATCTGACGGGGGGTGCACGTGGTGGTGCATTAGAATTCTTCATGGGACACTGGGGATGATAATAACGGTGTCCCACCTGCTTACAAACATAGCAGGTCATTGGGCCCCTATGAACAGGTTTACCTGTCGGGCCCTCTGGCTTCTTCACTGGAGGAGAATGGGAACCCCTTGGTTCCCTTAGGGATTACTTTGGGGCCCTTTCTGAAACTCCCTCTGTGTACCCTTGTCCCCCCCACTCTTCTGCTGGGGACCTTGCCCACCTTTGGCTGAGTCTCCCACTGGACCCTTCTGGACCCTGGTACTGACCTAGCGGTCCGCCTCCTCAGCAAGTTTTCTAGGGCTAGATATCTTGCTATCAATAAGGTGCTGGTGCAGCTCTGGAAAACAGTTATTAGACAAGTGCTCCCAAGCAAACAAATCATAAAGAGCATCATAACTTTCCACTTTGCTGCCCTTTACCCAACCATCCAAGGCTCTGCAAAAAATGACACATATTCAGCCCACGTAGTACCAGGCAATTTCTTACATTCTCTAAAGGCTTGTTTGTACTTTTCTGGGGTTAGGCCATACCTTAACATTAAAGCATCTTTCATATGAGTCGAAGACATCCTATCATCAACAGGCATGTCCAACAGGGTATCTCTCCCCTCATTCACAAAGCGAACCCACAACCCAGCTCCCCAATCCTTTCCAGGGACCCGGTGGGCCAACAATGCTAACTCATACGCTTTAAACCATTGGCCAATATCTTCATTCTTATGAAAATCTTTGATAACATCTTTGGGAAAATAAAACCTACTTTCTGCAGGCACAGATGGGATGCTGCCACCAGAGGGATTCAACTCTAAACTCTTCGTATTAAGCTCCATCTCCCTCACCATTTTCTCACGTTCAAAGCTCATTTTTCTCTTTCAAACTCCAACCTTCTGATCTCCAGATCAGCATCTTTCCTGCTTCTTGCATTTTCTAACTCCAACTGCCCTTCTATCTTAAGTTTTGCCATTTCTATGTTGTATGCTCGATCCTTCGCCCTTTCTTCTCTTTCTTCAGGAGAAAGACCTTTAGAGGACACACTGCTACCGGAAGAGGACGCGGGCCCATTCACTGGCACCTCCTCTTCCCCTTCCCCTGGCGGTACCACCACTGGATAAGAGGGATCTCTGGCCTCTAACCAGGCATCCAATGCTTTGCAAAAGTCCTCCTCCCTTGTGAGGCCGGGGGTAGGAAGTTTAAACTTCTTGCCAAAGGATTTCAGCTTATTTAACTTGTAGTCCTTTATCTTTGCTCTATCAAATCCCTCCACAACAACAGGGGTAATGACTCCGGCATCACTCATGGTCAAATCTGGCAGTGATCAAAAACAAGCTCCAGGAAAGCGGAGAACAAAAATAGAATATCCTACCAAGAATAGATTGTGGCTGCGCTATGGTCTGCTTTCACTATTTAGCGTACACTAACCACTGCACATGGGTCATAAATGCAAAGTTCAAATTCCACCGCTGCCACCAATGTTAGACTTGGCTGTCTCCAGTTGGCAGAGGTATGCACTTCTGACAAATAGGGACTCACCTCCTCTAGTCAGGGCAAGGGGATCACAAACTTAGATAACCCCTGCTCTCTCCCTTGGTAGCTTGGCAAAGCAGACAGGCTTATCTCAGAGGCAGTGCGTTAAGCATTTATGACCATATACAGTAATAAAGTGAATACATTACAAATGGACACGACACAGTAGTATTATAAAAATAAGGTTGTTTATATAAGGCTTAGCACAAGACCTAATAACGATAAAAATATACCACAATCTTAATAAATACTCTTGGAAGGAAAAAATAATAGTTCAAATGTAGTTTCTTTTAGCACAAAGTCTTTAGTAACAAAAGTAACTCTTCTTCTTTAAATCACAGTTCTTGGCAACAATGTAACCCCCACAGGAGTCACATGACGTCAAGGCAAAGTTAATCCAAAGGTTCAGCGTCGACCGCGAGGAGCGCTACGTCGAGCCCGGAGTCGAAACAGACCCCCACAACACAGTACCTTGGAAAACGAAGAAAAGATGATCTACGGCGTCGAGGTGTCCCGGCGTTGAGTCTTCGGCGTCGATCGGGCCTCGGAGTCGGGGCGATCTGCAGCGGCGTCAACAGATGTCAGGCAGGAGCAGTGCTCACGAGGCGAAGCAGGATACGGAGTCGTCGTCGATGTCGATGTTGCAATAGTGAGCAGCGCTCACGGTGTTGAGAGGGCTTGAGGTCAAGGCGTCGGTAGCGGCTTTACTACTAGCGTCGATCGGGCCCGGCGGCCGACGGCGAAGATGCGGGACACAGGAGCTGCACTCACGATGTCGAGCTGGATTCGGCGGTGTCCATTGGTGTCGGGATTGCTGGATTTCTTCAGAGGTGCTGGACTTTCCGGTTCCAGCAACAAGCAATTTCAGCAAATGATGAAGTCCTTTAGCCCTGTGACTCCAACAGGAGGCTGGCACTCTTCCAGCCCTTGGAGATTTCCTTGGCAAAGTTTGAGAGTACACACTCAGTTCCTCTCTCCTGGTTCCTTGGCAAAAATAAAGAAGTGACTGCAGGATTCCCCCCATCAAACAGCACTCTGGCAGAAGGGGTAGGCAAGTCCTTGGATCAGCAGGCTTCTTGTCCTTGGTTCAGGGTTCCTTGTTAGAATTGATCTAAATTCTTTGGCTCAGGGGTCCTTCTCTTATACCCCTTTTCTGCTTTGATCCCTTTGTCCATGCAGGGAAATTCCCCTCATTCAGGGTTTGTTGTGGGTGTAGCCAGGCCGAGGCACCTGGCCTATTCACTGTGCAGGGCAGGGTCCTCAGCCGCCCAGCAGGAGGTGGAGCCAGTATTCTCCCTGGCAGGAGAAGAACCATCAGTCGCCCAGCAGGAGGTGGAGCCAGCATTGTGTCTGGCAGGGCAGGCTATCAGGAGCTACTCTTCCACTACTCTCAATGCAAATGCCTCACTCACCCCACACTGACTCATTCAGACCCCTGGAGCCACCCAGCTCCTGTCACACACACACACCAAACCAGCAGAGACCGGTAATAGTCAGACAAGAAAATAGCCACTTTCTAAAAGTGCTATTTTCAAACCCAGTGTCCAAAAACCATCCACCCAAACAGATGCGTTATTAAACCCTGAGTTCAGGGATACCAAACTCGACATTGTACCATGCTCCCCGAGCCAGCTAGGATTATAGCTCCTAATAACCCTAGCAGTCCATTCTAACTTATGGAGAGCAGGTAACCTTTCAATAGTGAAAAAATTATATGGCTGTGATTCACTATTAGGACATGCCACACACATCAGGGCTTGCCCTAACTTATGCTTACAATGCGCCCTGCCCTTGGGCCTACCATAGGGGTGACTAACATGAAGTTAAGGGAAGGTTTGGGGACTGGCAAGTAGGTGTACTTGCGCAGTCCGCGTGCCAGTGCCAGACTGCACGTAGGTCTAGCAATGGCAGACCTTTAGACACATTTTATCAGGCTGCTTCTGTGGGTGGCACAGTACGTGCTGCAAGCCAACTAGCAGCATTTGTATTTACAAGCCCTGGCACCAAATAAGCCAAACATGGAATCCAATCAATATTCATTTAACATAGGGAGCACTTGCACTATGGCACTGATCAGCAGTGGCACAGTGACGGTATACAACTGTTACAACTAAGTTTTTACAACTACCTACCATTACAACGCGACCATTACAACGCATACCATTACAACGCATTGCGCTGGGGGGCGCTCTAGGATAGGGAATACGTTTAATTTACTATCCAACACCTTCCCTAGTGTCCACGGGGACTGGAGTTGGAATAGTAAATTATACTTACCACTATCCAGCACCTCTAAGCGCTATGCGTTGTAATGGTATGCGTTGTAATGGTCGCGTTGTAATGGTAGGTAGTTGTAATGGTATGCGTTATAACGTCATACATCCCACAGTGACCAAAGCAATATACCAGCAAAAACATCGTAAACAGAGGAGGCAAACAGAAAAAATGGAGGAGAGACTCAGGCCAATGGTGTCGGGTCTAACACCAAGGCTTTTGTAAAATGCTTTCAGACTCATTTCTGAGTCATGGGCATGAGGAACAAGAAAAGCATATCGACTGGCATGGAACAAATGGGTTTGCTGGTGTTTTCAATGAGGTTATGATCCAGTTTCAGTTGATTTAGTACATGTTGTTAACTACCTGACAGAACTTTTAACTTCAAGCCTGTCTCACAGAACCGTTAATGTCTATAGATCCGCTATTTCTGCTGGTTACTCCTTAGTTATTGGCATCTCCGTCGGACAGAATTTGCTAACCAAAAACATAATGAGAAGTATGAGAGTTCTTAACCCTCCAACCGCTAAATATACCGCCCTATGGGGCGTTACACTTGTACTTTGTACCCTATCCTCCTGGGGAGACAACTCCTCTTGCTCTCTAAAGCGCATCTCACTTAAACTTACCATTTTGTTATATCTTCTATCCTTCACAAGAAGTTCAGATGTCAAAGCTTTACATATTTCTAGCAGGGCCTTTCAACCAGAGGGTGTTTGTTTTTACCTCAAAAAGAGAACCAAAACTATGTCCTCTTCTATCTATTACCCATTCTTTCCTCAGAATGAAAGACCCTGTGTGGTTAAATGCCTGAAAGAGTATGAGAAAAGAACTCAAAGTCTGAGAGTAAAAGAGAGTCAATTATTAATTTCAAATAGATCTCCTCATAAGGGAGTTTCATCACCTAGCTTGGCAAGATGGGTGAGGGAAGTCATGTATGAAAGCGATGTGGACACTTCTATTTTTGGAGCACACACTCTCAGAGGCGCATCAGCTTCCAAAGACTACTTTCTGGGTTGGGGACTGCAAGAAACACTTAGGGCAGCAGACTGGTCAAGTGATAGTATGTTTAAGAATTGTTATTTTAGACCAATCTCCAATGTGATTGATAATGTCCTCAATGCACTTTGAACTTGCATAATATGGCCTCCGTGTTGTGCAATTAAATTTAGATGTTTCCCAGCATGTTGGGCAGAAAATCATGATTTTTTTAAGGACATGGAGGCTAATATTATTCCACCACTTTTTGAACTGTAACCCACCCCGACATATTATGATGTTTTGGAAGTTATTACGGAAATGTATTCTTCCTCTTTCAGAATAAGAATTTCCTTCCCTCCGGACCACGAGATGGAAAGCTGTCTTCAATTGAACTCCTGTTTTTCTGCATGTTGTACTTTTTCTTCGCACTCTGATAAAGAAGGAAGATGGCTGGTCATGAAGAACTTTTATATCTCATTGGGATGTTAAAACTATAGGTTTCAGGGACGTTATAGTTAGTTGGACATTTCACTCGTCCAAAACCAGAGAAATTCAGCCGTTATAGTTAGTAGAGCTAACTATAATACGCGCCCCCGCAATGCACTGCTGATGACCTCACATATTACATAACTCATGTCATGATCAGTGACACCACTGATGACACCACTGATGACATCTCAATTGACATCCATGCTAACATCACTGATGACAGCATTCATGTGATAATCTGATGCACTTCCTCACACCCCAATAGAAACTTTGATACACCCACTCTAAAATACAGACTACCAACTTGTGTGATACTAAAGTAATGTCTGACCCAAACACTGATTTAACAAGTAAGGGAGAAAATGACACTGTCTTATCTAAACACAGAGTAGGCAATACTAACCAAAACAATTGTCTCAAGGGACAAATAGAAGAAGTTGCCAGGGGTTTAAATGTTAATCCTCAAGGAACCACGGAGTCTAATGATCCTAATGGATCAATCACTCTTTCTGGGGAAAAATGCCCAGAGCGCAATCAGGCCCAAAAAGAAACAACTAACGTCCCGGGTGGGCAGTTCCTGGTATCATGGAACATGGCAGGTCTTAGGAACAAGATGGCCTCACGGGACTGGATTGACTTCATTGATAATTACATGATAGTCACCATGCAGGAAACCTGGGCTGTTGAACCCCTACATAGACTAGGCTATTTACAATTTGTGATAGCCGCAACCCATTCCAAAAAGGGAAGGCCTATGGGGGGTCTGACAACCTGGGTTAAACAGGATGACAGATATACAACAACTCAGTTAGTAACCAATTCTAAAGATATATTGGCGATAAAGTTAAAGTGAGTTTGGTGAATTATTAATTTTTAATGTATATGCTAGGGGAAAACCGGGAGGGAAACCATCAGAGACAGTCGAGGCATTGGGCCATTATGTGAGAACATGGAGGGGAAATGCAAACATTTTAATATGTGGTGATTTTAATTGCTCCTTTGAGCCCTTGGACCAAAGTGATTTAGAACTCACCGAGGCAGAAGATATCTGCTGGCAAATCCTCTCACTTAATATACCCCCAATAAAGAGGTGGACCCAAGCAGCTCTCCAACTCAAGACTTTAAGTCTTGAGTGTGGGCTCAGAGCTGTAAATGGGAAAACACAAGGGGATAGGCAGGGCAATCCCACATTCAATAATAGTTTGAGCACAAGCAGAATAGATTACATCCTAGTGAATTTAGAATGTTGGTGGTCTATATGTGATATGACCATAATTCAAAGAATAGAGAGTGATCATAACCCACTCAGCCTAGGGATACAGCTCCTTAAGGGCCCGGGAAAAGATGAAATCGAAACACCGGGCGATATCGTTCAGGCAAATGACTCATGGCGGCTGAGATGGGCTGAGTGTTTGGGTAATTCCGACTCTGTTGCAGAAATGGACACCCTGGTAAAGGCTGCCACTGCTGACCTACAGGGTTATTCATCCCAGGACGATTATAAGACTAGGGTAACTGATATCGACATGACCCTCTTTTTAAAACTCGGCACATTTTTTATCAAGTCAAGTAAAAAACTTTTGCGTAAAAACAGTCGGAAACCTGATTCTTGGTACGATAAAAATTGTAGGGTAGCATATAAGTCCTTAGCACTAGCGGTGCGAACTACTGACAGAGAGAAGATTCAGGGCGCTAGACGTCACTATAAAAAAATACAACAAGAGGCAAAAAAAGCTTGGGACAACAATTATTGGGAAGAATTATTTGAGGCCAGTAAGTCCAGAGACATGACTGGTTTCTGGAACTTAGTGAGATGGGGCAAGGGGAATCAAAAATCGCAGCCCGCTAACTTTGTCCCTCCGGAATGCTGGATATCGTACTTCAAGGCCCAGTTTGCCGACACAAATAGTGTACTTACAGATGCCCCGGAATCTATCAGTAATTGTCTACCCACAACTGTACTAGTGTTTAGTCAGAGAGATGTTGAATGTGCTCTCAATTCAATACCAAGAGGAAGAGCACCCAGCCCGGATAAAATCCCAGGAGATCTTTTTCTACACAGTTAAGAGGTCTGGGTCCCATATATTGAATTGTTGGCAAATGCTAATGCCAGGGGCTCAACCTTGCCAGAATTATGGAGGGGAGCCGAAATTATACCTATTTTTAAAAAAGGCGACCGGGCAGATCCTGCTAACTACAGGCCGATCAGTTTAATAGCCTGTATTCAAAAGGTAATGGCCAGGATGGTTCTTTTTAGAATTCAGAACTGGATAGAGAATTCGGGGGTTATGTCTACGTTTCAGGCTGGCTTCCGCCCCTTTACCAGTACAGTGGACCAAGTATTCAGGTTTTCGACTATATACTGGAAATGGGTGATTCTTGGGGGTGGTTCATTATATGCAGCCTTCGTCGACTTAAAAGCGGCATTTGACCTCGTGCCAAGAGACAGGCTATGGCGAGCGCTTCATGAACAAGGCATGCCGCCTGAACTTCTGACTGTCCTGATTAAATTTCATGAAAACAATTACGCGCAGGTCAGATGGGGAACTCAGAGTCAAGTCACAGACAGATTCCCAACAGAAAGGGGTGTCAGACAAGGGTGCGTATTGGCTCCAACACTATTTACGCTATACATTAACCGGGTCACAGATTATTATAGGGATGCACACACAGATGCCCTGAAACAAAACGGCATTCCAGTTCCCCTGCTAATGTTTGCGGATGACACCCTTTTAATCTCCAAAACACAGGAAGGGCTACAGAAAGCAATAGGGTGTTTTGAAAAATTTTGCAACGACTATGGCCTAGTAATAAACGTGTCTAAGACAAAATTTATGGTGATGCACAGGCACAGGAGGATTAAGGGCAGAGTTTCCATGAATGGAGAATTGCTCGAACAGACAGACAGTTTTAGTTATCTGGGTATTACACTGGGATCACGGCTAGAGTGGAAGCCTCACATGTCTCACTTAACAACTAAGCATGCACAATTGGCAGGTGTTTTACTGAGAGAGTTTAAGTCCTCAGTCACAAAACCAATAGCCCCGGTACTCAAAATATATGACACAAAAGTGAGATCTTCTATGTTATATGGGGCGGAATTGTAGGGGGTTTCAGACGTCACAGCCTTAAAAAATGCACAAAAAATAAATTCCTAAGATGCATAACAGGGCTCCCACAATCAACACCAATTATACCTTTGTATATGGACCAGGGATGTCATAAAATAGAGGACATATGTATTTTCAGACCTATTGCTTATTGGGGCAGAGTTTGGGTTACACCTGAACTGTCCCACTATGCTCTAGCACTTTTAGAAACAAGAAATATGGACTCTGGAGGGAAAATACTGTGGTTCAGGAAGGTCAAATCTTTATTTAAGGCCTTAGGAATGGGATATTTATGGGAAAAACCTGAGGAGAACATCTTCCCATCCAAAAAAACCTTGAAAGAGGCTTACTGGGCACATGTAACCCAAGAGGAGTTTCAGAAACATACAGCTCCATCGCTTACAGGAGTCTTTTTGGAGCAAAAACATTTTCCTATGTATGAAAGCTATTGGGACTTTATTACAATACCATATGATAGAAAACTGTTCCATCAGTTCAGGGCAGGAAACCTTCCTATTAAAACATTCACTAGCAAATGGTCTAGTAATACAAACGATCAAATGTGTCCCTTCTGTTCAGTACATCCAGAAAACATAGCCCATCTGTTGTTTGTGTGCCCACTATATAAAGCTCCTCGCCACAAATGGATTAGGTCGATCTGCATACAAAAGGGAATCCAGTGTGGGACAGAAGCACTTAGAATTCTCAAAACTGACTGCTCGGAAAGTGTGGCGGCTGCGCTTTCAAAATTTTTAAAGTGGATGTGGCTAATAAGACGGGATAAGTTGAATGAATTGTTGCCCCCATATATATAATCTGACATCTACGAAGGAAATTAATTGGTTTTAAATTTAATGATTTTATCAAACACATTACTTATTTTTTTTTTTAACTCGTTGTGTCGAAGTACCTAATGTCTAGATATCAATAATTGGATGATTAAGTGATGAATTCCCTTGTAAACATTTTATGGATGTAATAATGATGAATTGTTGTTTTAATATGTTTATGTATGTCTTTTATGTCTAAAAGTCGAAATAAAGACTAATTTGAATTGAATTAACTACCATTTTGGAAACCATAGACACACCGATACCAGTTACTACATACCCACTCACTGATTCCTGGGTCTACACACACGTCCACTCATTCACCCATACAGTAACTCATACATGCAGTCACTCATCATTACAGCACTATGATATGCACTCACACACTTATACATACACTCACATACTGCCACTCATCCATAGACTTATTCACACACCTCCTCAGTCATGCAAAGAATCATTCACACCCATTTACAGTTTTACAGAAACCACCTCACTTATTTATACAAATACTAACACACACTTACTCTCTTATACAATTACTGATACAAGCACACTCATCCATTCAACCACTCTCATAGTCACTCGCTCTCACGTGTAGAGATTTATATAATCCAACACTAACATATACTGCCTTTCACATATGCAGTTACTCACACATATACTACTGAGACATCCATTCACTCACCAACACAGCCATACACATACTCACCCACCCATACAGCCCTTCACAGATGCACTCTTGAACCCATACACCTAGTGAATCACCCACTGACACATCTGTGCACACAGTCACACACACCCCACCCACCCACAAAGACACTCAGGCACCCATAGATACTCAGACAACCAATCAATAACCCATATAGACAGTCATATAGCTACTCACCAACCCATGCAGCCGCTTATACACCAACTGACAGAATGATACAGACATTTACAGTTGACACATTAACCCATGCATTCAGTAAGACGCACTTAATTAGTCAGTTATACAATCAGTCACACTCCTTCTAAATCACCTATTTAGACACTTATATACCCACTCATTCGTCAATACATCTTAGCATATATATATATATATATAACTATATATATATATAGATATATATATATATATATAGATATATATTACCTACTGGCTATCGCCAGTAGGTATATATAGTTAGGTTTATTTGTCTATGGAACTTTTGAAAATTCTATGTCTAATAACTTTGGCGTTTGTGGACGGAATCGGCTGAAAATTTCAGGAAAATGGCACATTTCGTTTCTGAGCAGCCCCCGAAAATTTGGGGGGTGTTCGGCAAGGGGGGGCCGAGAAAAAAGGGGGGTCCCAAAACGCGTTTTTCCCATGTTAATTTCCATAGGGCGGTTGGCCTCACTTTTAGCCCGAACGGCTGAATGGATTTGCACGAAACTTGGCAAAATTGTAGGGACTGTTAGCCCGATGTGCCTTTGCTAGGTCTCAATATATGTGCTCCAGTGGATTTTGAGAAATTAACGTTCAAAACAAGATATATATCTGTAACAGCGCTCCGGGCTGCGCTCCGGTCCGCTTACTTTTCGCGAAACGGAACTTTGCGCGCAGAAAGCTGATTGGCTCTCCGGTGTCTGTCAACATTCTAAACAGTCCGGAGCGGCCTCCATCTTATCTCTCGGTAGGATCGAGAGAGAAGAAGAGGTGAAAAACAAAGGGGGAATTTAATGAAAGGGGGCAAGGTATACCTCTCTTGACCCCCTAGGAATGATGGTGGGGTTATTAAAGGGTCCCGTGGGGAAAATAAATAAAAAAATATTTTTCACAGTAGAAGCGCTTCCCGGGCCGCGAACTGGGCCGCAAACTGGTAGCGAAACGGGAATTCGCCATTTTGTGTTTCGTTTTAATTAAATTACTAGGTATAAGGGGGTGCGGGAGACGTATCCTGACCCCTTATGTTTTCTGAGGGTGGCTGAGGAGGCTCATATATATATGTTGATACATGTCTTCCAGCGGCTGTGCGTGAGCTTTTTTTTTTTTTTTTTGCTGCGTGACGTCTGTTAACGTTCGATTCGATGGAAATCAGGAAGTGTTGACCACCATTTTGTCACTGCGAGTAAATATTTTGTTATAAATGAATCCTTATTGATAAACATTGTCTGCGCCATCTTGCCTTTTTGTCCAATGCCACAATTTTGTCGTGCACGGCAGCCATTTTAGATGCCTTGACCAGACCCTCTCTCTGCACGCCGTCAATTCTCAGCACGGTTCCCCACCCTCGCAAGCATCTCCCCCACGCACTGGTCACCCCCGCTCTCTCTCTCATGCATGAGCCATATACTTCCCCCCATCTGCGCTGCTCTTCCCTGAGAATCACACCCTGTGCCCGCCCGACACCTCCCTTTCACCCTATTCACTACCGCACCCTCTGACACTCCTCTTCCTCTGTGTCCGATTGTCCAGGCTGGACCCAGGCTATCACCTAACCCTGCGGATGTAGTTTATGGCCCCAGCTGTAGAGAATCCAGACATGCCAACCCTCCCGATTCAGGCGTGAGACTACTGATTTCAGTGCTAGTCTTCCGCCTCCCGATTCCTGCAAGGAAAAACCCGGGGGCATATTACCAACAACTAGCGATAATTTTTGTCTCTAACTTGTTTAGAGACAAAAATTATCGCCGCTCATCGGCGAATTTTATCGCAGATAAACCTTGCTATTAGCAAGGTTTATCGCAAATGCGATAAAAAACGGCCGCAATGCATGAATATCGCTGAAAAGTCAGCGATATTCATGCATTATCCAGCAAATGCTCTTAGCCATGTTATCCACCTTCCATTGGATAACATGGCTAAAAACTGCTCAGGGCAGGTGTTAGCTTTTGGAGATATTCGCGCTTAGCGCGAATATCTCCAAAAGTTGGTAATAGGAGATAGCGATGGTTAGGGACTGTTTCCAGTCGCTAACATCTTGGCACGCCCACTTTGCATGTCATTAGTGATAAATATCACTGACATGCAAAGCGGGGCCCAAGATGGTCGCTATCTCCTTTTAGCTGTCACTAACTGGTGTTAGCGACAGCTTGGTAATAGGGAGATAATTTTATCTCCTTTTTTTGGGCTTTTAAAGCCAAAAAAGCGGAAATAAACCCCCTTGATAATATGCCCCACGATTCCTCGGGGGTTTCAGCTGACAGGGCTTGGTATTGTGTTACGTGCTAATTCTTCAAGGAAACGTCAGAGGGTCGATGCAGGGGTTCTAGAAGGGGTGATAAACCATTTAAGCCTCAGGAACAAGCGCATGGTCTTTTAAAGATTTGTGAAGTACTCGGGGCGGCGGTGTGTGTGTGCCCTCTTTCAGGAGCGGGCGGGGGGGCACTGCCAGCAACTTGCCAGGCCAGGCAGTGTTCAACACGTGCATCACCCTTTCTCTGCCTGCTATTGCGCTCCATGCTTCGGAAAGGTAAGAAAAAGAACGTGCATTTGAGTTTGAAATGTCCGATCCTGTAGCAGTACACTTGCAAAGCCCACACATGACAATAACCCGATTCAAGGCCCCATTCACCCGATTTTTAAAAAAAATATAGTACTCCAAGAAAGTTGGACTATAAAACTTTATTAACTTTTAAATATAACGAACGCAACAAAAACTGTAAATATATTTAAACTTTTTTGATAAAAAAAAACAACAATGGTCAGAAGCTGTCTTTTGTGCGAATAGTCCCAAGGCAGCACAACGTGCTGAGTTGTGGAAGGCACCCAGGTGAAGAACCATCCCTTCTTTAAACCCCATGGTGACCAACTATAGTTTCACTGAGTGCTATGTCCCAGGTTTTACATAAAGTAGTGTTTACCTAGAGTGGTGCTGTGTAGGACACTCTGAATGGAAATTAACCAGAACTATAACGATAACAACAACAACAATAATATAACTTTTATGCCCAAATTACGCAAACATTTAGGTAATCTGCTAAAGGGGGGAGTCGCCATTTCTTTACAATAATCAATAATGAAAAATCAACATCAATAGGGTTGTCCGTATTCCCGATGCAGCACTATAGTGCAACATACACAGCACCTGGGGTGTCAAGAGTGAACAGGTCCTAGCTGCTTAACCAATGACTGACAAATGCTATATTAAACACTTACTATGTATAATACTTGCGTTCACAATAGTTTTACTTTACAAAACAGAACAAAAGATGTCCCCTGTAAGTAAACCCATATTAGCTGTTTCAGTTATCTGTGTCAACCTTTTCCGAGAATGCTGATGCGTTAGGGATTTCCATGTGTTTCTTAATAGTATTGGTGTCTGCACACTTCTTTGTCAATTCTGTGAACATGAAAACTGCTTCATAAACAGACGATATCTTTGTTTAGTCATTAGTGTTAAGTGTGTCTGAAACTACAGTGCCCTTCTGTTTTTCTTTCTTCAGGCTCTACAGAGTTTTGTGTGTTGTTCTTTTGAGCGACAATTATTCCAGAGGTTTCAGGTTCACTTGTTTTGTCCTGCAGTGAGTTAACAGCTTTAGAGACTTCATGTTTATTTGCTATGTCCTGCTGTGCGTCAACTGCTTCAGAGACGTCAGCCTCATTTGTTATGTTTGACTAGATCCTGGACCTGCCCTGCCGCGCCCAAAATGGCGCCGGTGTAAATGGGACTCGTAACTGCTTGTTGTGTACTGGTTGCCCAACCTTGATATCACGAGATACGTATGCAGTTTTGAAGCACATGGCGGAGGCTCGTCTGCTGTAGTGGGGCGCCCCTTTATCGTTTCAGTCGCCATTCCGCCCGCTTTTGCTACACTGTGCTTTTTCCGCCATTCAGCTGTTTACCGCCCGTTCTTACGGCTACAGCGTCTCGCTCACCATGTAGTTGAGTTGCTCCCACTCTTGCGGTGCAGCGATAGGCGGCTGCCACAGGACTCTTAAAATGGCGGCCGGCTCTTCAGATTTGGGCCTGGTCCAGTAAAATGGCCCTGGGACACCTTGGAACTCGGACGCTTGTCTGCCAGGGCTTGGGTCCCATTCTCGAAAGCGTCCCCTCAGCCTTGAAGATTATACAAAAGTCTTGGGGGCCCTCGACTCCCGCAGGCTTCCGGTGGGGAGTGGCTGCCATGAATCCTTGCGGAATGGCCACGACGGAGCTACGAGATGGTGGTGCTCTCATGGTGACGCCAGCTTCAGTCTGAAACATCCAGAAACAAGGTGGGGCTTTCATCGTTTGGGAAAAAAAATGTTTTAATCCAATGAAAAGTGTTATTTCTAGGTCACATGACCTAGTCTTACATCATTAGGAAAACAAAAGTAAAATGAACCAATGAAAAGTTTTATTAACAAGTCACATGACCTGTTATGCTTACGTTACGCGCTGCGCGGCGCGCTCTGGATCGTTTCCGGGAAGCTGCGCCTTGCGCACCGGAGCACTTCCGGGTGCGCTAACGCGGCGCGTCATATGACGCATTACGCGACAACGCAGGTCCAGAATATAGTCAAAATGTCTCCACCAACCAGCGGTCGGAATACAACCGCTTTCAGCAGTCCAAAAAGTTTGGTTAAATCTTAAGAGCGGGAGCAACTCAACTACATGGTGAGCGAGACGCTGTAGTCGCAAGAGCGGGCGGTAAACAGCTGAATGGCGGAAGAGGCACAGAGTACCAAAAGCGGGCGGAATGGCAACTAAAACGGTAAAGGGGCGCCCCATTACAGCGTGTCTTCAGGTCAAACGGATTGTGGGACAAGGTCCAGAATGGAAGAGTCATCAAAAGGGAAAAAATTCCGCCGGGAGCCGGCCGCCTATGTCGGGGGCGATCTCAGGCCACATCAGGGCAACACGACTTGGGGAGGGGGCAGGAGCCAAGCGCCCCCTCTCAGTCCGCGCCATCTCACCGCCCCTCGGGGGCCTCTGTCAAGCGGTTTAGGGAGGCACCGTATCACATTGTTTTCCAATGCTGTCAGGTCCACAAACGGACCCTACTTACTTTGAATAGTGAAGCTGCAGCAGGTGCAAATAAGGTTTAAACAGTGTTACAAGCGCTGCTTAGAACTCTGAAGTATGGCACTCAACATCCAGGACTTATGCCATTTGTGTAAGGCAGTGACATCGAAGCAACTCAGGGACAAAAAGCATGAACGAACATTCACGTATGAAAATCTTATTTGGGAAAGGGGCAGGATCCAAACGCCCCCTTCCAGTTCGCGCCACTACACCGTATGTGGAAAATCTGAAGCCATCGTTCTACAAACTCTCAATGCTTGCTATCAGTGCATGAGTTTCATGCTCGATCGATTGAGCTAGCCGGATCGGGCAATAAAAAGTATAAAATAGTTATGCAAATAGTTATTTAATAAAATGTTTTACCCTGTTTCTTTGCTGGTGTGTTGTATATATTTTTAATATTTGCATAGGGTTTGTCGTTATTTTGGGCGGGGTGGGTGGCGGAGTCGAGCTGTCTTGCAGCCCTCATGGTGTGGAGCTCAGTTCATTTCACTATTTTCGTATTTCTCATGAAGGGTTGTTCCTAATGTTTGTATTTTACCGAGGTCAAAAAGAGATCGAATTAGTGGTCTACTGATTTTGCTCGATTACTTTTATTTTTTTACACGATTTTTCACTATCTGCAAAGACTAAACAGAGTATTGCGACTTTGTGCTTGTTTGTAAATAGAGAATGATCCAAAGAGAACCAATTCTAAAACAGTAAATGCTTGGATAACAATCAATGAAATGGAGAGACAAGCAGGTACGACGGATTACAACGGGGGTAAAGGTCTGCGTTAACTACCGTTCACTATCTGCAAAGAGAGAGTACTACTAAGAGGAAAGAGGGGAGGGGGGGGGCAGTGTTCAAAGCACATCAGCGTGCATAAACACGAAAACGTTTTTACCTATCACGTACTTGACATTTGACAGCTTTTGATATTTGCTATTAAAAAACCATTGAAATTCACAGAAAAAACCATAGGTTATAGTCCATATATAGTTAGGAATTTGCATTTACAAAACCTGGAAAATTCACTGAAAAAACCATAGGTTATAGACCATATATAGTTAGGAATTTGCATTTACAAAACCTCATTTTACTCGCATAAAACCATTGAAATTCCATATATAGTTAGATGCGCTAACTATATATCGCGCACCCGCAATCCACTGCTGATGATGTCACATATTACATCATTCATGACATGGTTAGTGACATCACTGATGACATCACTGATGACATCTCAAATGACATCACTGATGACATCACTGATAACATCTCATTTGACATTACTGATCACATCACTGATGATATCATTCATGTGATAATACCATGAACCTCTTCAGACTCTAATATAACCTTAGATACAATCAGTGTAAACAGACAGTCACAGACTGTCACTCATCCATGGAGTTACTCACACACCTAGTCAGTCATGCAAACAATCAATCAGACTTCCATTTCCTCAACTATACAGTTATACACACCTTATTTATTCAAACATATACTAACACATATTTACTCTGTTATACAATCCCTGATACAAGTTCACAATGATCCATACAGACACTCACACATTCACTGGCTCTTATGCACATTTATTTATATATGTCAACTCTCACATGTACTGTGTTTTACATATGTAGTTACTTTGACATGTAGCACTGAGATATTCATTCACTCACTAATACACTAATGCACACAGTCATCCGCCCATACAGCTGTTTCCACATGCAGTTTTGAACCCATACATATAGTGAATCAACTACTCACACATCTATGTACAGAGTCACACACCTCCCAGCTACCCATACACACTCACTCAGTGTCCCATACAAATACTTGGACAACCAATCAATAACCCATACAGTTATTCATATAGCTACTGATCAACACATGCAGCAGTTTGTAGAACAACAGATATAATGATGCACAAATTAAGATAGTTTAGTCACTAACCCATGCTCTCATTAAGACACATTTAATCATTCTCTCATACAGTCAGTTATGCACCTACTAAATCCTTTTTCCAGACACTTATACATCCACTCATTCTTCAATATGTAAGTCACATTTTAACTTTACAGAAACATACAGTCACTGGATGTTGTCATCAGTGATGTCATCAGTGATGTCATTTGAGATGTCATCAGTGATGTCATCAGTGATGTCACTAACCATGTCATGAATGATGTAATATGTGACATCATCAGCAGTGGATTGCGGGTGCGCGATATATAGTTAGCGCATCTAACTATATATGGAATTTCAATGGTTTTATGCGAGTAAAATAAGGTTTTGTAAATGCAAATTCCTAACTATATATGGTCTATAACCTATGGTTTTTTCAGTGAATATATATATATATAGAGATATATATAGATATATATATATCACAAGAAATCTTCAGACCTCCACTTGCGCGGCGAAAGAAGAAGCGGACCCCACGATATCCAGGCAAGTTAATTTTATTCACAAGCCTTCAAAATGCAACGTTTCGAGTACTAGTGTTTTATATATATATATATAAAACATATTTACACTTTAAAGAAACACACATTCACTGGATGATGTCATCAGTGATGTCAGCAGTTACATCATTTGAGATGGCATCAGTGATTTCACTGACCATTTCATGAGTGATGTTATATGTGACATCCTCAGCAGTGCATTGCGGGGTCGCGAGTTATAGTTAGCTCTACTAACTATAACTGTTGAATTTCTCTGGTTTTGTATGAGTGAAATCTCAAACTAACTATAACGTTCCAGAAACCTATGTTTTTTTCTGTTAATTTCTAAGGGTTTTTAAATGCTAATTTCTAAATATAACGTGCTTGAAACCTATGTTTTTTCAGTGAATACATATATGTGTGTGTGTGTGTGTGTGTATATATATGTGTGTGTGTATATATATATATATATAGATAGATAGACAGATAGATAGATAGATAGACAGATAGATAGATAGATAGATAGATAGATAGATAGATAGATAGATAGATAGATAGATAGATAGATAGATAGATAGATAGATAGATAGATAGATAGATAGATAGATAGATAGATAGATAGATAGATAGATAGATAGATAGATAGATAGATAGATAGATAGATAGATAGATAGATAGATAGATAGATAGATAGATAGATAGATAGATAGATAGATAGACAGACAGACAGACAGACAGACAGATAGACAGATAGACAGATAGACAGATAGACAGATAGACAGATAGATAGATAGATAGATAGATAGATAGATAGATAGATAGATAGATAGATAGATAGATAGATAGATAGATAGATAGATAGATAGATAGATAGATAGATAGATAGATAGATAGATAGATAGATAGATAGATAGATAGATAGATAGATAGATAGATAGATAGATAGATAGATAAGTAGAGAGACGGGAGAGAGGCTGGCATAAGAATAAGACTAGGAGGTGATATTGCACAGCTTAGAGAGGTGGACACATATTAAAATTGAGGAAAATATAGTTGAAAGAGACTGCATTAGTAAGGACAGTTGCAAGAGAACCTAAGGTGAGAAAGAAGAAGAGAGGTGTGAAAAAGAGACATCTTGAAAGAGACAGAGAGAAGAGACAGGTATGTGTATGAAAAAGAAAGACAGGTTAAAGTCCGCTGAGAGAGAGAGAAGGGGAGACTGGTGAGAGAGAGGTAAAAACATAGACAAGAAATAAACAGCAGAGAGAGACAGTTGGAACAAGGTCACCAAAGAACATCTCACCCCTTCCCTCAGAAAAAAAACCTCCACCAACATCCACAGATGCCAACATCTCAGCATGCACCCTCCACCGATGAATCTCTGACTGCACCAACTCTTTGTCTCTCCTGAAGAAAGCACCGAATAAGGTATACTGCAAGAAATCCCGCTGGTTCTCTCTAGCCCTTCATGAGTCCAGATGCACCAGTAGCCGGCTCGAGAAGAGATGAAGGAGCTGCAAGACCCCGGATGACCAGTCAGCCTTCAAGACTGCTGTCACCACACATTAGAACAATGAAGAAAGCTGCACTACAAGAAAGGGTCATTGCCAATGCACTAAATCGTAAAGGACTTTGCCCCATGATCAAATATTTGCCAGACCCAGCACAGAGACTGCTGACATCCCCACCTCACAAGACATCTGCAACAACCTCAGCACCTACTTCCACTGCAAGATCAAGGAGATATATGACAACTTCAACAGCCTCAATACCCAAGACCCTCCTACCCCGTCTGCAACCACCGCACCCTACGACGCTGGACCCCAAAAGACCGTACTCAGCTGAACTCTCCTCCCTGCAGACAACACCCTCAAGATCATGAAGAGCATCCACTCTGGAGCACCCTCGGACCCCTGCTCACATCACATCTTCAATAGAGCAGGTACCACAATCGCACCCGCACTCTGCTGGACCAACAACTGTGCCACCTTCCCGGAAGACTGGAAACACTCAGAGATCAACCCCTGCTGAAGAAACACTCTGCCGACCCGACAGACATTAAGAACGTCAGACTCAAAAAGTTGGGCGTTGCTGGCCTTCTCAATGACCTTCCCAGCCAAGGTCATTGAGAAGGCCAGCAACGCCCAACTTTTTGAGTTCATCTAAACAAACCACACCCTGGACCTCTCAAATCTGGCTTCCGAAGCAAACACAGCACTGAGATCGCCCTCCTCACTGCCACAGTCAACGTCCCTACCCTCCTCGACCGAGGTAAAATGGCAGCCCTCATCCTTCTGGAATTCTCAGCCATCTGCAACACCGTCTCTCACTGCTCCAGACTCCACAATGCTGGCATCTGTGACAAAGCCCTGGAATGGATCCGCTCCTTCCTCACTGACTGAACACAGAGAGTCAGACTACCCACATTCCTCCCGGAACACACAGAGATCATCTGTGGAGTGCCTCACGGCTCCTCTATGAGCCCCACTCTTTTCAACATCTAATGGCACTGCTTGCAGCCATCATCAGGAACCACGACTCAACAGTGTCTGTACGCCAACAACACCCAGCTGATGCTCTCCCTCACCAATGAACTCACAGTCCCTAAAAACAACTGTCACAAGAGGATGAAGGCTGTCGCCACCTGGATGAAGAACAGCCACCCCGAGCACAATTCAGAGAAGACCAATGTCCTCCACATGGGACGTCTCCGGTGGCCCGCAGCACTTGGAACCCCCCTCCTACACCCACAGACAATGCACGAAATCTCGGCATCATCTGGGATTTCTCGCTCACTATGAGCCACCAGATCAATGCTGTCTCATCATCCTGCTTCCCACACACTACGTCTGCTCTGAAAGATATTCAAGTGGATCTCCACTGAGTCCAGAAAGATGGTCACCCATGCACGCATCAGTAGCAGAATCGACTACAGTAACACACTCTACGCTGGCATTACCCAGTCACTCCTCAAGAAACCGCAGAAAATTCAGAACTCCTGCGCCAGATGCATCCTCAACATCCTCCGCCACAGCCACATCACCAGCCACTTGAGTGTCCTCTACTGGCTCCCATTCAACAAAAGAATCACCTTTAAGCTACTCACTCACGCCTACAAAGCCCTACCTGGCGCGGGACGTGCGTACCTCAACTGCCGCCTTGCATTCCACGCACCCACCAGACACCTCAGCTCCACCCAACTGGTCCTGGCTACAGTTGCACGTTTTCGCAAGACCACAGCCAATGGGCGATTCTTCTCCTACCTTGCAGCAAAGACCTGGAACACCCTGCCTCTCCACCTCAAGCAATCACTGTTACTGCCTCAATTCAAGAAGGACCTCAAGACCTGGCTCTTCGACTGAACTATAGCGCCTTCAATGTACCAGCAGCTCCTACTCCCAGCACCTTCAGATCCTTGCGGTGAGTAGTCGTGCTTTACAAGTCACTTGATTGATTGGGTGTTTGTTCAGCCCTCTGCAGGGATTTGTTTGGTGTACTCTCTTATTGTCTCTCTATTTGATGGCTCACTTATGGAGTGGATCTCTGCCTGTTCCTCTGGGCAGCCTTTGATGTGTGTTGGCTTTGGTTACCATTTGGCCCCTATTTTGTGTCAGCCGGCCTTTGATTGTTCTTCCTAGCATTGATTCCTCTTGTGTTGCCGTTCTCTGGCTTTAATTGGTTCCTTGTATTGACTTGAAGTATCTTGTTAGAGGGTTAGGGGCTGACCATGGGTGCACTGCTCTGGTATATTCTCACTTGTTAAGGACTGGGACAAGGAAGGGTAATCAAAGGAATGAAGATTATCAGTAATAATTTGAGTAACAGACATTCCCACGTAAACTTGTGACCAGTCTGTAAGACCAAGGGGCTTATTTATGAGCCCTTGTGTCATTTTTGCACCGCCAGTGCGTCAATTTTTGTGCTGCACCAGCGGCGTAAAAAATGCGCCATGTTGCGCCATATTTACAAAGTGATGCATTAAGGTAGATGTGTCATTTTGTAAACTCCTGCGCCAGGTATATTGTATGCGGGGGCGTTCCGACGCACGAAAGGGTCGTAGAAGTGACGCAGTGAAATCGATAAGATTTCACTGCGCCAGTTCTAGGACTCATATGCGTCAACATCTTACGCCTGCCTCATGGCAGGCGTAAGACTGGCGCAGGAACATTTAACATGGGACTTGCCCATGTGAAGTAACCCATTGCTAGAGTTGCATCACTTTTGTGACACACTCCAGCAATGCGTCATTTTTGCGCCTACAGATACGTCAGAAATACTGATGTATCTGTAACTCCTTGCGACATAATGTGTCATACTGTAAATATGGCGCATCATTTGTGTAACAAGGGGAGCGCAATGAAAAGTGACGCATCGCTGTTTCCTCGCAGTGATGCGTCACTTTTCATAAATGAGGCCCCATGTTCTGAATTATTGGAGAATTAGGCGGGTGTAGAAACTAGCTACTAAAACAGATGAGATTAAACATCCTCTCTCCCTAAGCTCCTCCCCCACCCTCTGCTCCTTTGACTACTTCAAATTTTCGACTATCAATACCTTTGCTTTATTGCAGCATACAGTCTGTTGCCCCAATCTCTGACCTAAAGAAGTACAGTAGCAGATCTAAATATAGCACTTGGACATATGCAGACTGGTTAACATGACGCCTTGAACTTACTTTCACTTCATAGTTTCCAGTAATTAGCAGTGTTTTCAACTTGTTAACGGTGGAGAAACAAACCTTAAGTTATACATTTCATATTATCAACTTCATATTGAACAATAACTAATTGCCACTATCTTTATTTGAATGTATATGTAGCTGATGAATTGCGTTTGAGACTTCAACCGTGACATTGAAAATAAACACTAGAGGGCAGCAGAGTCTAGGAAAAGAAAAGACTCGTTCGTATGATTATTGCTCAGTGTAGGGAGTTCCTGCGTTAGGTACTCTTGAATAAAAAACAAATTATAATAATAAACAGGGTTATATTGTATTAGAGAATTTCTATAGTGCCTCAAAGCCCTGAGTGGCCGTGAAGCGCTCGATAAATATCTCACACTCCTAGTGGCAGCGCTTCGTAAATCAAAGTGATTTCCTATCTTAGACAGTCCTTCTCATTTATCTCTTAAAGGAAACCGTATCCGGTATTTGTAAAGGGCAAACTAATCACACCTATGGGTCTCAAGGCGCTGGTGGCCGTTGGGGAGATTTAGGTGCATATTTGTTTACAAAGGACGTGGCGGAGTGAGGCATCAGCCTTCCTGTGTTAACACAGCACTCCGCCACTTCAGAAACGCAGGGCTGCACCATATTTACAAGAATATAGTGCAGCCCTGCGTTTCACCCTGCGCTGGCGCTAAACTTAGCAGCCTAGCACCAACGCAAGCACCCTTGCAACATAGTGCACGGGTGTCTGTGTGCAGGGGAAGATTGTTTATGTGCAGGAAGGTGTCCCCTCCTGCACATAAACAATCTTTAAATGCTGTTTTGTAACTGCTATGGGGGATATTCTCAAGAACGTGGGATAATCATCGCCAAAATCGGTTAACGCAATGTGTCATATTACCGTCTATCGTGTGAAAAGAACTATGTGTTAACGGCCTATTCACAACACAACGGTAATTTGCGTTAGTCTCCCGATAACGCAGCAAATCTCTGCGATAAAGTCACTGGGACGGCGATAGAAATCTAAAACCCAACGTGAAAAATGTTGTGATGGGCCCAACCGTGATAACAAAATCAGCGCTAAGTTGCGCCAGGCCTGCAATTCACACACGTCTGCGGGAAAATCACTATAAAAATCGGGGGAAAAAAAACCAAAACAACTGCGAAGGACAATGGAGGTAGGCGGAGCACGTACAGAGGATAACCAGAACCCCACAAGCCCCCCCGGAGGACCAGCCTGGGACCTCGGGGTCAGGGAAGGGCAAGGACAAGAAGAAGAGGAAGACGCGGTTCAGTCCGTAGGAAAACAGGATCCTGAAAACGGAGGTGATAGAACACCATCAACTGCTGTTCGTCACCTCCACTGTCTCATTGGCAACAAAAAATGGAATAAGGCAGTCCATCGTGGACAAGATGAATGCAGTAGGAGTGCTGAAGAGGACAATGGAAGAGGTCAAGAGGAATGATGTGAATCGCAAAACCAAGCAGAAACTTGGCAACGACCAGAAGGCAGCAATGCATACTGGAGGTGGGAGTCAAGCGCCACAGGAGGAGCTGGATGAAATGGAGGAAATCGTATCCACAGTCATCAGTGTGGAGGCGGTGGCAGGAGTCGGGAGACCGGACACTGCTCAAAATGACCATACACAACAGCAAAAGGGTGCGTAACG
Organism: Lissotriton vulgaris; assembly: GCF_964263255.1. Lineage (NCBI taxonomy): Eukaryota > Metazoa > Chordata > Amphibia > Caudata > Salamandridae > Lissotriton > Lissotriton vulgaris. The sequence goes on from NC_141693.1 coordinate 880,287,999, forward strand.
ACCAGGGACTGGGGGACGGGGGAAATGGGCACATTGCACACAGGCAAAATTAAGTATAGCACATCTGCGGATAAACAATGCCCCAGACCCCCAACTCCCACCAAGAGACCAATGTTCCCAAGTATGCAACATCTCAGCACTGTATAAACACAGAAGTCAAAGGCACACCGCATAAAAGGGATAAGGGGCTGAAAAATCAGAGCTGCAGGGGTGACTCTCCCAACATGCAGCACACACACATAACATGCAGAGCACATCAACATTGACAACAATGTGGCACAAATCGCAACATGTCGACAACAGAACAGAGGACACAATTGGTCCCGCGTGTGTGTAGAAACTATCCAATCACGTTTGGCATTGCAGGGAAATGTGAATTGACAATGTACAAGTACAAACACATCTCTGATATTGTCGAAATGTCCACTGTCCCCCATCACATAAGCAGCTCCTCCCAAACAGTCACAATGTACCATGTCATGCAGTCTGTATGTAAACATGTACAATACGTCAACATACATGTGAACACAATGTTAAACTGCATCTCCCCTTCATATTGCAGAGGGAAAACCAACACCTCCTGCAGAGCAGACCGAATCTCTCTTCTCTGATGACGAAGAGGACCACCACACCTACGACACCGACGCCCTCCAAGAATTCATTGACAGCTACGTCAACCCACCTCCAGGAGCAGGGCAGCCCAGCTGCATTGAAAAGACCCCACCCCCTGCACAGACCATACAGCAGGCAACATCCACCACCACAGCTGCCTCCTTGGACCCCCACGAAGAACACATGGCCTTAAATCGCCATGTGTTGGGGTGCTAGGAGAAACTGGTTGAACAGGTGCAGGTGGGGTTTGACCGCATGGCAGCCAAACTAGTTGCCATATGTGAGTGTCTAAGTCCCATCATAAGACCCACCCCCTGCACAGACCACACAGCAGGCAGAATCCACCACCAGGGCTGCCTCCCAGGACCCCCACGAAGAACACATGGCCTTCCAACACCGTGTGTTGGGGTGCCAGGAGAAGCTGGCTGAATAGGTGCGGGTGGGGTTCGACCACACAGCAGCCAAACTAGATGCCTTACGTGGGTGTCTAAGTCCCATCAGGGACCACTCACAGTCCCTAACAGACACCCATAGTCCGCTCCATGCTCTCCAAAGATCTATGGCTGACATCGCTGAAGTCCTGACTCAGAGACAAGAACAACTGTCTAGTCAGAGTTGCTCCAGCGATGTCACCCGGGAGTTGAAATACATGAAGAGGATAATGAAGACCATGGAGTGGATGCAGGCGGAAAGAGCCGCTGCCACCGCTGAGAGATGTAGCTGGGTTCCTCAATGCCCTAAAGACCCTTCTCATGGTATTGCTGCCACAAGGTCTGGTGTGGATGAATGCTGCTGCTACCACTCCATCCACATCTCCACCCCCTGAAGTGTCAGTGCCGCACAGTGCGGCCAACATTCCACCTCCGGCCCCTGAGGTATCACTGCCACACAGTGCTGGAGACAGAACACCACCACCCACATGTGAGGCACATGAAACAGCAGAGGACGAAGATGCGGATGATTCTGCCCTCGTCGTTGTTAGAAATGGGATCTCTGGTTGGCTAAGGCTTGCGCCAAAGCCAGGCAGAGACCACCACTCTAGTCAGGGCAAGGGAATTACACGCCAAAGATAACCCCTGCTCACCCCCTTGATAGCTTGGCACGAGCAGTCAGGCTTATCCCGGAGACATGTGTAAAGCATTTGTGCATGCACACAGCAACAACATCCCAGGCACATCACAAAAGGAACTCCACACAAGGTAATATCAAAAATAGCCTTTGTATTCTCATAACACAATAGAATAGTAAACACATATCATACATGGTACCACCTGGCACTAGGTCATATCTACAAGGGATTATTTACACCTAACAGGGCCCACTGGTCCACTGTCAGAACTATAACAGAGTAAACGTACAACCAGAAACCACTGGTAATCACTGTACTTAGCATCAGCCTGTAACATAAACTACATTATGCACAGTATCACCTTTTAGGCGCGAATTACATTCTGTGCCAATCTCACCAGCATAACCACATTATGAAATCATCTCATCAATCTAAACACATTAGACCCTAACCTCCTAAGCATAACTCACAATTGGGGCATAAATCTCACAGTAGAACATAATCTCACTAGCATAAAACATGATATGCCAACCAACCTCATACATAAAACTACATTTACAGGTATCCAAACAAGATGTGTAAATCATACTCCATGAATCACATTTCCTAGCACCACATAAATCACATTTAGCACATAGTCTCCTAAGAAAGGCCATAGTAGAGGCATAAATTACATTAGGCCCTGGTGCCCTATTTACCTCCCAGTCCTCCTGGCCAACTGGCCATTTCAAAGGGGCTCAAACGCCCTGTGTCCTGAATGTCTGAGCTGCTGCCTATGCAGCAAAATCCAATTGCGCCATTGCGCAAACCTAAACAGTTCAGCTGGCACTAAGTGCTGCGCAGCTGAAGGAATTGTAGACCTGGGCCTTCTCTGTGCCCTCTGTCCCTAAAGTCAGGGCTAAAGCTGCCACTGCAACAAAACAACAGTGTGCAAAGTGCTGGGGTAGGACAGGAGTCTACCTCACTACTTTCGCTTCTCATTATAGCCCAAAATACCCCCAAACGATGCAGCTGCCTGTGCTTTCGCTGGGCAGCTGGGAAAGATGGCTAGCAAAAGTCAAGCACTGACACTAAACGTGCATCTCAAGTCCCACTGGGGCTCTAATAACAATATGACCCCTACACTGCTCCAGGCACTGATAATGTACCTCTGGGGAGCACGTCTGGTGCCGCCATCAAGCCCCACAATGCGCTGGAGCACACGCGCTCTCCTAAACAAATGCACCAAAAGGACTTTGCCCCCAAGCGTTAGAGTGCGCTGGCTCTGTAACCAATACATTCCTCTCAAAGGAACTGCTCCCTCAATGGTGGAGCAACCCGCTACCAGATGGGGCCGCTCGCCAACTGCTCACTCACTGGGACAGGCGATCTCTGGCTTTGCCCGGTCACACTGCGGCTGCCGCGGGGCTCTCCTCACCAACACGGGAGCCCCGCCTTCCTTTGGCAGCCTTCCCGCATCCCGCTCGATCTCCTCAGGACTTGCGGTGGGGGCAGGCACCGAAAATGTGCCTTGTGCCCCCTCCACTTCATTCTCTACAGCAGCTCTTTCACCGGGTGCCTCCCCTGGGACCGGGACTTTATCATTGAGCCCACGAGACTCCTCCACTTCCTTCCTGGCAGTGCTGACATTGGTCAGCTGGCCGCGATACCCTACCCACAACCCGGCAACGGTGTCTCTCTTCCAGGCCGCGCTCAGTCACGGCCCGTGAGTTTTTCTTTCGGCGGCAACGAGGGGTAGGCTCCCTCTAATTAAATATACAAAAGCGGGATGGGCACCCGCAGTTCTCAATGCATAAGTAGGGTGGGCACCCACGAAGCAGGCCACATGCGGGGTGGGCACCGGCAATACATTCAACAGAGTGGGGGAATCCCTATGTCGGGATTCCCTCAACGGTGATCGCAGCCCAGCGCTGCAAATCAAAAACAGGAGCGCTCCTCAGGGCAACCAAAGCGCTCCTGGAAATATAAAACAAAGCACTGACAGGGTGCAAGGGCCATCAAAAGTAAGTCCCCATAGATGAAGGGGCTCTGCAGGCAAACAAATCAGTCCTTAGAGGAAGAAGGGGGCAATACAGGGCCCAGGGAGGCAAGCCCTCCTGGCAGCCCCCCGGGCCCCAACAGCAGCACGCCCTAGCAGGACCAGCACAAGTACAGAATTGAACAATGTCATGGGGTCACAGCCCCTATATTTATACTTCATTTCCCTTTGTGTAAAAGCATAGGTCTTAGGGATACCAGTCAGAACTGGTTTAGAGGGGATTTGGAGCACTTTGTTTTGCCCAGCTCTTCTCCCCTTTGTCAGCTTGGGGCTCAGTGATCAGACACACCACAGGGGGTGGAGCCAGCATTGTAGAGGGAAGGCACATCCCTATTCAGGTCCCAGGCGCAACTCCTCCCTCCCATCTGCATGCAGATCACTCCATTCACCACTGAGCTGACTCACTCTGGCTCCTGGAGCCACCCATTCCTCTCAGGTCCTGTCAATCACAAGCCAGACATGCAATTCACATCAGGCAGGCAGACACACAGTACAGAGAAATGCCAACTTCTAAAAGTGGCATTTCTCCACCAGTCATCATAAATTTGTGCACACCATTGCGCAACATTTATCCTTGTGAGTTCATACATACTTAACTCACCCCTGCACTCTGCTCATACCAAGAATTACCATGGACACACATATCCCCTATGCATTCCTATGAGAGGGCAGGCCAATCTCACCACATGCACTCAGAACATGCACGCACTTTACAATGGGCCACAGTGCTAAAGTGCCTAGAGGCCTAAAATCACTACCACCATGTCAGAGCTTAAGGCAAAAAGTTCAGGGGTGAACCAGCCAAAAAGGGCCAAGTCCAACAGTAGTGAGGACGCAGTAGCATTCATCTCCGCCATATGGCTTGTTTCTGCTTGGTTCTGCCTTCTACATCATCACCTTCCACTGTGCCCTGATACACTCTGCGACCCTCACCTTGGACCTCAACATGGACTGCCATATTCCGTTTGGTTACCAATGGCACAGCATTCAGACTGCAGACTGAACTCTTCCTCTTCCTATGAACTTGTCATTCACTAAAGAACTCTGCCTGGCCCTCCACGGGCCAACAAAGTAAAGTGGGGTTTGCATTGCCCTGTACTGCTCCAGCTACAACACTCCGCTGAATGTGCATTAAACATTCATATTCACACAGATGTGTCATGTCGATGATCTTTCAAGTGTGGAAGTATGGATGAATGTAGGATCAGTGATTCCCCCTTACGTCCATGTAGCTCATTTTGTGGGACTTGAGTCACAGGCTGACACATTGGTGATTACGGTCCGGGTGGCGCCTACACTACACCAGAGACACACGCATTAGGTACTTCCTTGTCCAGCCCAGGATGGAACCATTCCCAGAGTCCCGGGGTCATTGTTCACACCCTTACGCTGGACTGGCATACGCCAGGCCAACTCATTCCGCTTACGTTCACGGGGGGGTCGACAACGCTACATGTCCCAGGGCTTCCCTGTAGTGATCTGCTGATCACAGGTCTAGTTGTCAGCCTGCCACAGACATTCCCTCACAGCTAGTTTACAGCCACACCATACCCATCCAGCACACGTATCACAGGACATGTGACCCTGCCAATAAAAAGGGCCAGGTGCACGTGCTCGTCGCCATTTCCACTCTCTATCTGGGTGTATCCGTGTAGTTATTATTTATGCATGAGGGCCTAGGGCCCTACCACATCACATTCCCCACTGCCAGAGGTGACATGATGGCATCCGCACCACAATACTCAATGATAGAGGGTCCATGACTTGCGTTGCATAGAGTTGGTGGCACCGGATACACTACAGCCGGCACGGCCTACCACCACGGGACTGTGGCTTTCGGTGCACTGAGGTAGGGGCATCTTAAGTACTGAGCGGGTGTGCAGCCTGCGATGATGCGCCGTCCTGGTGGTCCGTACTGGTAAGGATTTCTGTGAGCCCTGCTGGACCGCAGTGTAGGCCTGTGCCAGCGGGCAGTGCGGGCCTAGAGCCACGTGGCGTTGCCTCGCGGTTCACAGAGTTAGTGGCACCTAAAGGGCTGAGCGGCTGTGTAGCCCGCAATGATGCCGTGTACACTGATATGATCTCTTCCATAGCGAAATCAAGACCCAGAATCAAGTGTGTGACCTGATGTCCCACGGTGCGGGCTGCATGATGTGGAGGCTGCCAAGGTTGTGAGCCGCGGGCTTGGAGCTTGCACGGCACATGGTGGGCCCTCTTGGAGACTCTCTCTCTTTTTCTCTCTCTCACTTTCTCTCTCTCTCTTTCTTCCTCTCTCTCTTTCTTTCTCTTTCTCTCTCTTTCTCTCTCTCTCTTTCTTTCTCTCTCTTTCTCTTTCTCTCTCTCTGTCCCTCTCTCTCTCTCTCTCTCTCTCTTTCTCTCTCTCTCGTTCTCTCTCTTTCTCTGTCCTTTGATGACCACATGATGCACCTTCTTATCTTGAATTTTGTCTTGCAGGCTGTGACTTACAGATTGTCCAGAGAAGACCCACCATGACTCTTCAAAATAGTTGTTTTGTGTTTAATTTGAATAAAATGTTTTGTTTGGCAATTCAAAGGTAAATGAGTGACTCTCCTTTTTCTTGATCACACATAAATGTTAAGTGTTGTAATTGTGCGAAATCAGGCGAATTGTTTCGTTCATGATTTCTTATAGTTGCTGTAACATATCTTTGTCCGGAGGAGGGGGGGACCCGGGGGAAGGGTGGCGGGCCTGGGGATGGTGGCGGTGGCGGTGGGTGTTGTGGCACTCTTGGGTGTCCGAGCTGCATGATAATTGGCTCCATGGCATCTGTTGTTCTTCAGGTGGGGCTCTGGACTGGGCACCATTTTATGGTGCAGGTTGTCTGTCATCCAACTTTACACCAGGTAAGAGCAGGTGTTAAATCCCTGATGCTAATGCGCCTTATCGCATGTTTTGGGATCTTATTGCCGATCTGGCTGGTCATTGAGAATGTTGCGAAGTGGTGTTTTTGCGGCTTTTTCCACAGGAATGCCTACTCTGCATCTCATTAGCGTTAGTTGCCTGGCTCATCTGTGGCGATGTTTTTTGCAGCTACTATCACAGGTAAACTGGTGATATCGTCTGTTAGCACCAGCTAGTGAATGTGGCGATAAATTTATCGCCACTTTGGCTGCGATAAAGTGCAGATAACTCAGCGATAAGTCCTTGGGAATATGCCCCTCTGTGTGCTGCTACATAGAAGTTGCAAACCGGCATTTATTTAAAATGATTGCAAGAAGGAGGACCTTCTTGTACATAAACAACAATTGGTCTTTTGCTGTTTCCATGTGTGCTCCACAACACAGCACACATGTGAAGGAAGTGACCCGATCAGGGTAACCGGGGTCACTCACGACCACCTCTCAGCCTTCCATACAAATGAAGAGTCAGTCAGACAATAGAGAAGACAAACCAAAGATATTTATTGACAGTGCACTCGAGTGGAGTCCAGTCTGACCAGCCTCCTTAGATTGCAGCAGAGGGCCTGACTTCAGTCAGCATGGTAAGGCATAAAGAACATTTCCAACACCCCTAAAGACACGCCCAGACTGGAATTTTCCAGTTAGTAGCTGGTGAACAAAAGAGATACGGAAGGATGGGTTGCAATCCTGAGACCGGGCACACAATATCTTACTGTCAGGTTACTCTGCCTACCCTCGCCACTCTGAGCGGTGAGAGTAGGGCTATCTAGACAGAAAGGTATGTGATAAAAAAACAGTCTGTTAATTAGCACAGCAAAACTAAACCTTGGAGAAATACGTAAACATTGAACGCCTTGGCTGCTACTTTTTGGTGAGGCAGACACAAAATGAGACAGTAGTTAGTTTCGATCATTGCTCAAAATGGCGGCTAATACAACATTTCAAAGCGAATGCTACCTTAAATCGTACAGTGCATATAGAATTTGGCGAAAGAATTTTTCAAGTCCAACAGACCTTCCTTTAAGCATTAGCTAAGCATTTTGTTACTGCCCAAGAACAATTAACATCACAGATGGAGGAAGACATATCACTTCAAGCTAATATAGGCTGTATCAATACTCAAAAATGCCTTTGTATGTTTACATGAGGTCTTTTATATCCTGCATCATCATGGCAGTTGTTTTAGTGTCAGGTACCAGGACCTTCGGTTTGGTCGTTAGAGTCTTTGCACAATGGGCACAGCAAGCAGGGAGGAAATGTATTGCAAGGCAACAAGTGAAAATTATACCAGCAACTGCAACTAGGGAAATAAGAATATTCCAACCCCAGGACGCGAACAGGACCCAGAACCATCTAGAGAGAGTCCAAGTACCATTCTCTTGGTGTATGTCAGACGTGAACCTGTGTAACTCTTCTGGATGGCAGAGTATATATTAGGGACATAGTCAGGTATGTATACGCAGCAACTACTGTCAATGACGTGACAGAACCCTCCCCGATCAGTGAGGATGAAGTTTAACACCATCCGGTTTTGTAAAGCAACAAGCCTTGTAGCCTTGAGCTCAGCTGCAAAATTGCAGCTGTTGTATTGATGACCCCCTCTACAACTCTCGTGAGCCGACTAAGGGTGGGCATAAAATCCATTTCGCGGTCGAATTTGCGGATTTTCTGTGATTTCGCGATCCGCGAATGTCGCAAAATCGCGGTAAAATCCGCGATTCAGCGGGGACGAATTTTCAGCCAAGTAAGGGTTACAGCAGCAGGTGCAAAAGTTGAACCTAATTTCTTTGTAACCTTTTACAAAAGGATTACAAACAAATTAACTTCAACTTGGACACCTGCTTCTAATTGCTTCCTGGCGCCTTGTTGCCTACTTGCAACTATTCTCTGACCCTGCTCTGACCCTTGAAGCAGGGTCAGAGAATAGTTACAAGTAGGCAACGAAGCACCTGTCCAAGGAATTAAACCTCATCAGGAAGCACTGACAGATATAAAAAAAAGGAAGAAGGGAGAGGATGGCAAATACACCCATTTTGAGTTGTCAGGAGGGGTTAAACTAAAAGAGACCTTTACAGCACAATTTTCATATGCATTTTGCCACAAATAAAAAGCTGTATGTTCTGTAGGGGCAACTCAGGAATCTGGCCCTTCAGAGATCCGGCCTCTCTTTCTTTCTCTCGTTCTCTCTCTTTCCCTCTCTTTCTCTCTATCTATCTATCTATCTATCTATCTATCTATCTATCTATCTATCTATCTATCTATCTATCTCTCTCTCCCTCTCCCATAAACGACTGCATGGGTAACTTCTCTATGCAAGCGGCTCGCGAAGATGCAAAAAGCCCCGCGAACACACAAAAAACCCCGCGAACACGCAAAAAACCCCGCGAACACGCAAAAAAACAAAAATCCGCAAATTCACACAAATTCGCGAATTTTGCGGATCGCGAATTCGCAAATCCGCAAATTCGCGGATCGCAAATTTGCAAAATTCGCCCATGCTTGGAGCCGACGAATGTTAGGGCTATTAGACATAGGGCCCCAAAAGGGTATAATACCCTTGATGACATCTGTAAATTGCTGCAAAGTGGTGTCTGTCTGATCTATATCTTCTAATTCAAGACAAGTATGTACTCCTACGCTGCAATCAATGGTCCTTATGGTAATTGGACGGTGCTATATACACTGGGGGAGAAGAAAACAGAGGTTACATATACCTTACCATCCCTAGGAAGCCAGACAAAAGCTTGAGACCAACAAACAAAATAAACATTATGCGGTGGGAGCAAAGGCCGACTACTGGTAGTGCTCAATATATAGATGTAATTGCAATTGCTCCCTCCTACCTTTACCTTTCCTATTCACTGAATACAAAACCCAGCAGTTGTATTGACTACTGGTATTGGCATCACTTCGTCCTTAGTAATATTGCGTGTTTGAAAACATTTGAAGTATTCAGAAGCATTGAACTCCTGGAAGTCTAACATTTCATTTCAAAGCCATGTTGCCTTTTTTTCCTGCTCAAATACATTCAAGCAAGCTGTCGGGGACCATGTATGGGGGGCCCCTTGTTCTCCTGGAGTAAACCCTTGGTGGGCACGTATATATTCTAACACTGTGTGATAATCAGCAGATGTGATATTCATAGTAGAAGAAGGAAAGTGAATATATACCATAGTAAACAGTTCAAACCACCCCTTGCAGCTCCCCAGGTATGATAATGGCATAGATAACAGGATATCACTTCTATGGTTAACTGAGGGGAGTAAACCACAGATCCAACAATCATTGACAATAGACGTACCATGGGCCTGATGCAGCATTTGTAAAAAGACATTGTCCAGATATGTTTTGCGATGATCCACTTTGTGAGGGACCAAAATGACGAACATGTGTTCAGGGGGACAGGCGTTGTACCAACCAGGGAATGCACTGGGCACTTCTCTTTCAAGAACCATGCTACTCCAAGTACTGTTGCAAAACCAAAGGGGATGATGGACGGAGTGTTGAACATTGCAAGCACTCACCCCCAGTCAACTGATCTGGGTTTAATCCATCATCATTCTTTAGCTCACTCAGCCACCACAGTCCAGACATGGCCATATGCAAATCAGTCTGACCCTGTACCTCATGGGAGCAGTCCAGCCCGAACTGCCAAGCCATGTCTTCCCTGGACAGGAAACAAGCATCCTGGGACCGGTTTCTGGCTAATCAGCTGTCATCAGCTAGGCTAGCGTGAATCCAGTGGCAAAGTGAGCAAGGGACCCACGTCTGGGCATAGCCTGCCAACTTAGGGCGAACAAAGCAAAACCAAAGGGGATGATGGACGGAGTGTTGAACTTTGCAAGCACTCATACCCCAGTCAACTGATCTGGGTTTAATCCATCATTATTCTTTAGCTCACTCTGCCACCCCAGTTGACATATGGCCATATGCAAATCAGTCTGACCATGTACCTCATGGGAACAGTTCAGCCCAAACTGCCAAACCATGTCTATCCTGGTTCGGAAACAAGCATCCTGAGACTGGTTTCTAGCTAATCAGCCGTTATCAGCCAGGCTAGCTTGAATCCAGTGGCAAAGTGATAAAGTGACCGAAGTATGGACATACCCTACCAACTTATGTTGAACAAAGCAAAACCAAAGGGGATGATGGACGGAGTGATAAACATTGCAAGCACTCACCCCCAGTCAACTGAAATGGGTTTAATCCATCATCATTCTTTAGCTCACTCTGCCACCCCAGTTCAGACATGGCCATATGCAAATCAGTCCGACCCTGTACCTCATGGGACCAGTCCAGCACGAACTGCCAAGCCATGTCTTTTCTAGATCAGAAACAGGCCTCCTGGGACCGGTTTCCAGGCTAATCAGCTGTCATCAGCCAAGCTAGCTTGAATCCAGTGGCAAAGTGACAAAAGGATCCACTTCTGGGCATACCCTGCCAAAGTAGGGCGAACAAAGCAAAACCAAAGGGGATGATGGACGGAGTGTTGAACATTGCAAGCACTTATCCCCAGTCAACTGATCTGGGTTTAATCCATCATCATTCTTTAGGTCACTCCGCCACTCCAGTTCATACATTGCCATATGCAAATCAGTCTGACCCTGTACCTGATGGGAACAGTCCAGCCCCAACTGCCAAGCCATGTCTTCCCTGGACTGGAAACAAGCATCCTGGGACCAGTTACTGGCTAATCAACCATCATCAGCCAGGCTAGCTTGAATTCAGTGGTAAAGTGAGCAAGGGACCCGCTTCTGGGCATACCCTGCCAACTTAGGGCGAACAAAGCAAAACCAAAGGGGATGATGGACAGAGTGTTGATTATTGCAAGCATTCACCCCCAGTCAACTGACCTGGGTTTAATCCATCATCATTCTTTAGCTCACTCCGCCACCCCAGTTCAGACATGGTTTCTGACTTATCAGCCACCATCAGCCAAGCTAGCTTGAATGCAATGGCAAATTGAGCAAGAGACCCACGTCTGGGCATACTCTGCCAACTTAGGGCAAAATAAGCAAAACCAAAGGGGATAATGGACGGAGTGTTGAACTTTTCAAGCACTCATCCCCAGTCAACTGATCTGGGTTTAATCCATCATCATTCTTTAGCTCACTCTGCCACCCAAGTTCAGACATGGCCATATGCAAATCAGTCACACCCCGTACCTCATGGGAACAGTCCAGCCCGAACTGCCAAGCCATGTCTTCCCTGGACCAGAAACAAGCATCCTAGGACCGGTTTCTGGCAAATCAGCCGTCATCAGCCAGTCTAGCTTGAATCCAGTGGCAAAGTGAGAAAGGGACCGACGGATGGACATACCCTGCCAACTTATGGCGAACAAAGCAAAACTAAAGGGGATGATGGACGGAGTGTTGAACAGTGCAAGCACTCACCCCCAGTCAACTAATCTGGGTTTAATCTATTGTCATTCTTTGGCTCACTCCGCCACCCCAGTTCAGACATTGCCATATGCAAATCAGTATGACCCTATACCTCATGGGAACAGTCCAGCCGGAACTGAAAAGCCATGTCTATCCTGGACCGGAAACAAGCATCCTGAGACCGGTTTCTAGTTAATCAGCCGTCATCAGCCAGGCTAGCTTGAATCCAGTGGCAAAGTGAGAAAGGGACCGACGGATGGACATACCCTGCCAACTTACGTCGAACAAAGCAAAACCAAAGGGAATGATGGACGGAGTGATAAACATTGCAAGCACTCACCCCCAGTCAACTGAAATGGGTTTAATCCATCATCATTCTTTAGCTCACTCCGCCACCCCAGTTCAGACATGGCCATATGCAAATCAGTCTGACCCTGTACCTCATGGGAACAGTCCAGCCCAAACTGACAAGCCATGTCTTATCTGGACCGAAAACAAGCATCCTGGGAACGGTTTTAGGCTAATCAGCCTTCATCACCCAGGCTAGCTTGAATCCAAAGGCAAAGTGAGCAAGGGACCCGCTTCTGGACATACCCTGCCAACTTAGGGCGAACGAAGCAAAACCAAAGGGGATGATGGACAGAGTGTTGAACATTGCAAGCACTCATACCCCAGTCAACTGATCTGGGTTTAATCCATCATCATTCTTTAGCTCACTCTGCCACCCCAGTTGAAATATGGCCATATGCAAATCAGTCTGACCATGTACCTCATGGGAACAGTTCAGCCCAAACGGCCAAACCATGTCTATCCTGGTCCGGAAACAAGCATCCTGAGACCGGTTTCTAGCTAATCAGCCGTTATCAGCCAGGCTAGCTTGAAACCAGTGGCAAAGTGATAAAGTGACCGAAGTATGGACATACCCTACCAACTTACCTTGAACAAAGCAAAACCAAAGGGGATGATGGACGGAGTGATAAACATTGCAAGCACTCACCCCCAGTCAACTGAAATGGGTTTAATCCATCATCATTCTTTAGCTCACTCCGCCACCGCAGTTCAGACATGGCCATATGCAAATCAGTCCGACCCTGTACCTCATGAGACCAGTCCAGCACGAACTGCCAAGCCATGTCTTTTCTAGATCAGAAGCTGGCCTCCTGGGACCGGTTTTCAGGCTAATCAGCTGTCATCAGCCAGGCTAGCTTGAATCCAGTGGCAAAGTAACTAAGGGATCCACGTCTGGGCATACCCTGCCAACTTAGGGCGAACAAAGCAAAACCAAAGGGGATGATGGACGGAGTGTTGAACATTGCAAGCACTTATCCCCAGTCAACTGATCTGGGTTTAATCCATCATCATTCTTTAGGTCACTCCGCCACTCCAGTTAAGACATTGCCATATGCAAATCAGTCTGACCCTGTACCTCATGGGAACAGTCCAGCCCCAACTGCCAAGCCATGTCTTCCCTGGACTGGAAACAAGCATCCTGGGACCGGTTTCTGACTTATCAGCCGCCATCAGCCAAGCTAGCTTGAATGCAATGGCAAATTGAGCAAGAGACCCACGTCTGGGCATACTCTGCCAACTTAAGGCAAAATAAGCAAAACCAAAGGGGATAATGGACGGAGTGTTGAACTTTTCAAGCACTCATCCCCAGTCAACTGATCTGGGTTTAATCCATCATCATTCTTTAGCTCACTCTGCCACCCAAGTTCAGACATGGCCATATGCAAATCAGTCACACCCCGTACCTCATGGGAACAGTCCAGCCCGAACTGCCAAGCCATGTCTTCCCTGGACCAGAAACAAGCATCCTAGGACCGGTTTCTGGCTAATCAGCCGTCATCAGCCAGTCTAGCTTGAATCCAGTGGCAAAGTGAGAAAGGGACCGACGGATGGACATACCCTGCCAACTTATGGCGAACAAAGCAAAACTAAAGGGGATGATGGACGGAGTGTTGAACAGTGCAAGCGCTCACCCCCAGTCAACTAATCTGGGTTTAATCTATTGTCATTCTTTGGCTCACTCCGCCACCCCAGTTCAGACATTGCCATATGCAAATCAGTATGACCCTATACCTCATGGGAACAGTCCAGCCGGAACTGAAAAGCCATGTCTATCCTGGACCGGAAACAAGCATCCTGAGACCGGTTTCTTGCTAATCAGCCGTCATCAGCCAGGCGAGCTTGAATCCAGTGGCAAAGTGAGAAAGGGACTGACGGATGGACATACCCTGCCAACTTACGTCGAACAAAGCAAAACCAAAGGGGATGATGGACGGAGTGATAAACATTGCAAGCACTCACCCCCAGTCAACTGAAATGGGTTTAATCCATCATCATTCTTTAGCTCACTCCGCCACCCCAGTTCAGACATGGCCATATGCAAATCAGTCTGACCCTGTACCTCATGGGAACAGTCCAGCCCAAACTGACAAGCCATGTCTTCCCTGGACCGAAAACAAGCATCCTAGGAACGGTTTTAGGCTAATCAGCCTTCATCGCCCAGGCTAGCTTGAATCCAATGACAAAGTGAGCAAGGGACCCGCTTCTGGGCATACCCTGCCAACTTAGGGTGAAAGAAGCAAAACCAAAGGGGATGATGGACAGAGTGTTGAACATTGCAAGCACTCACCCCCAGTCAACTGACCTGGGTTTAATCCATCATCATTCTTTTGCTCACTCCACCACCCCAGTTCAGACATGGCCATATGCAAATCAGTCTGACCCTGTACCTCATGGGAATAGTTCAGCCCAAACTGCCAAGCCATGTCTATCCTGGACCGGAAACAAGCATCCTGAGACCGGTTTCTAGCTAATCAGCCGTTATCAGCCAGGCTAGCTTGAATCCAGTGGCAAACTGATAAAGTGACCGAAGTATAGACATACCCTACCAACTTACGACGAACAAAGCAAAACCAAAGGGGATGATGGACGGAGTGATAAACATTGCAAGCACTCATCCCCAGTCAACTGAAATGGGTTTAATCCATCATCATTCTTTAGCTCACTCCGCCACCCCAGTTCAGACATGGCCATATGCAAATCAGTCTGACCCTGTACCTCATGGGAAAAGTCCAGCCCGAACTGACAAGCCATGTCTTCCCTTAACCGGAAACAAGCATCATGGGAACGGTTTCTGGCTAATCAACCTTCATCAGCCAGGCTAGCTTGAATCCAGTGACAAGGTGAGCAAGAGACCCGCTTCTGGCCATACCCTGCCAACTTAGGGCGTACAAAGCAAAACCAAAGGGGATGATGGACGGAGTGTTGAACATTGCAAGCACTTATCCCCAGTCAACTGATCTGGGTTTAATCCATCATCATTCTTTAGCTCACTCCACCACCCCAGTTCAGACATGGCCATATGCAAATCAGTCCGACCCTGTACCTCATGGGACCAGTCCAGCACGAACTGTCAAGCCATGTCTTTTCTAGATCAGAAACAGGCCTCCTGGGACCGGTTTCCAGGCTAATCAGCTGTCATCAGCCAGGCTAGCTTGAATCCAGTGGCAAAGTGACAAAGGGATCCACGTCTGGGCATACCCTGCCAACTTAGGGCGAACAAAGCAAAACCAAAGGGGATGATGAATGGAGAGTTGAAGATTTCAAGCGCTCACCCCCAGTCAACTAATCTGGGTTTAATCCATCATCATTCTTTAGCTCACTCCACCACTCCAGTTCAGACATTGCCATATGCAAATCAGTCTGGCCCTGTACCTCATGTGAACAGTCCAGCCCCAACTGCCAAGCCATGTCTTCCCTGGACTGGAAACAAGCATCCTGAGACCGGTTTCTGACTTATCAGCCGCCATCAGCCAAGCTAGCTTGAATGCAATGGCAAATTGAGCAAGAGACCTACGTCTGGGCATACTCTGCCAACTTAGGGCAAAATAAGCAAAACCAAAGAGGATAATGGACGGAGTGTTGAACATTTCAAGCACTCATCCCCAGTCAACTGATCTGGGTTTAATCCATCATCATTCTTTAGCTCACTCTGCCACCCAAGTTCAGACATGGCCATATGCAAATCAGTCACACCCCGTACCTCATGGGAACAGTCCAGCCCGAACTGCCAAGCCATGTCTTCCCTGGACCAGAAACAAGCATTCTAGGACCGGTTTCTGGCTAATCAGCCGTCATCAGCCAGTCTATCTTGAATCCAGTGGCAAAGTGAGAAAGGGACCGACGGATGGACATACCCTGCAAACTTATGGCGAACAAAGCAAAACTAAAGGGGATGATGGACGGAGTGTTGAACAGTGCAAGCACTCACCCCCAGTCACCTAATCTGGGTTTAATCTATCGTCATTCTTTGGCTCACTCCGCCACCCCAGTTCAGACATGGCCATATGCAAATCAGTCTGACCCTGTACCTCATGGGAACAGTCCAGCCCAAACTGCCAAGTCATGTCTTCCCTCAACCGGAAACAAGCATCCTGGGACCAGTTACTGGCTAATCAGCCATCATCAGCCAGGCTAGCTTGAATTCAGTGGCAAAGTGAGCAAGGGACCCACGTCTGGGCATACACTGCCAACTTAGGGTGAACAAAGCAAAATCAAAGGGGATGATGGACGAAGTGTTGAACATTGCAAGCAGTCCCCCCCAGTCAACTAATCTGGGTTTAATCCATCATAATTCTTTAGCTCTCTCCTCCCCCCCCCAGTTCAGACATGGCAATATGCAAATCAGTATGACCCTATACCTCATGGGAACAGTCCAGCTGGAACTGAAAAGCCATGTCTATCCTGGACCGGAAACAAGCATCCTGAGACCGGTTTCTAGCTAATCAGCCGTCATCAGCCAGGCTAGCTTGAATCCAGTGGCAAAGTGAGAAAGGGACCGACGGATGGACATACCCTGCCAACTTATGTCAAACAAAGCAAAACCAAAGGGGATGATGGACGGAGTGATAAACATTGCAAGCACTCACCCCCAGTCAACTGAAATGGGTTTAATCCATCATCATTCTTTAGCTCACTCCGCCACCCCAGTTCAGACATGGCCATATGCAAATCAGTCTGACACTGTACCTCATGGGAACAGTCCAGCCCGATCTGACAAGCCATGTCTTCATTGTACAGGAAACAAGCATCTTGGGACCGGTTACTGGCTCATCAGCCGTCATCAGCCAGGCAAGCTTGAATCCAGTGGCAAAGTGAGCAAGGGACCCACATCTGGGCATACACTGCCAACTTAGGGCAGACAAAGAAAAACCAAAGGGGATGATGGACAGAGTGTTGAACATTGCAAGCACTCACCCCCAGTCAACTGACCGGGGTTTAGTCCATCATCATTCTTTAGCTCACTCCGCCACCCCAGTTCAGACATGGCCATATGCAAATCAGTCTGACCCTGAACCTCATGGGAACAGTCCAGCCCAAACTGCCAAGCCATGTCTTCCCTCGACCGGAAACGAGCATCCTGGGACCAGTTACTGGCTAATCAACCATCATCAGCCAGGCTAGCTTGAATTCAGTGGCAAAGTGAGCAAGGGACCCGCTTCTGGGCATACCCTGCCAACTTAGGGCGAACAAAGCAAAACCAAAGGGGATGATGGACAGAGTGTTGAACATTGCAAGCATTCACCCCCAGTCAACTGACCTGGGTTTAATCCATCATCATTCTTTAGCTCACTCTGCCACCCCAGTTCAGACATGGCCATATGCAAATCAGTCTGACCCTGTACCTCATGGGAACAATCCAGCCCGAACTGACAAGCCATGTCTTCCCTGGAGCGGAAACAAGCATCCTGGGAACGGTTTCTGGCTAATGAGCTTTCACAAGCCAGGCTAGCTTGAATCCAATTTCAAAGTGAGCAAGGGACCCGCTTCTGGGCAAACCCTGCCAACTTAGGGTGAACGAAGCAAAACCAAAGGGGATGATGGACAGAGTGTTGAAAATTGCAAGCACTTATCCCCAGTCAACTGATCTGGGTTTAATCCATCATCAGTCTTTAGCTCACTCCACCACCCCAGTTCAGATATGGACATATGCAAATCAGTCTGACCCTGTACCTCATGGGACCAGTCCAGCCCGAACTGCCAAGCCATGTCTTCCCTAGACAGGAAACAAGCATCCTGGGACCGGTTTCTGGCTAATCAGTCGTCAACAGCCAGGCTAGCTTGAATCCAGTGGCAAAGTGAGCAAGGGACCCACATCTGGGCATATCCTGCCAACTTAGGGCAGACAAAGAAAAACCAAAGGGGATGATGGACAGAGTGTTGAACATTGCAAGCACTCACCCCCAGTCAACTGACTGGGGTTAAGTCCATCATCATTCTTTAGCTCACTCCGCCACCCCAGTTCAGACATGGCCATATGCAAATCAGTCTCACCCTGAACCCTTATGGGAACAGCCCAGCCCAAACTGCCAAGCCATGTCTTCCCTCGACCGGAAACAAGCATCCTGGGACCAGTTACTGGCTAATCAACCATCATCAGCCAGGCTAGCTTGAATTCAGTGGCAAAGTGAGCAAGGGACCCACGTCTGGGCATACCCTGCCAACTTAGGGTGAACAAAGAAAATCAAAGAGGATGATGGACGGAGTGTTGAACATTGCAAGCACTCGCCCCCAGTCAACTGATCTGGGTTTAATCCACCATAATTCTTTAGCTCTCTCCTCCCCCCCAGTTCAGACATGGCCATATGCAAATCAGTCTGACCCTATACCTCATGGGGACAGTCCAGCCGGAACTTAAAAGCCATTTTTTCACTTTACTGGAAACAAACATCCTGGGACCGGTTTCTGTCTAATCAGCCGTCATCAGCTAGGCTAGCGTGAATCCAGTGGCAAAGTGAGCAAGGGACCCACGTCTGGGCATAGCCTGCCAACTTAGGGTGAACAAAGCAAATCCAAAGGGGATGATGGACGGAGTGTTGAACTTTGCAAGCACTCATACCCCAGTCAGCTGATCTGGGTTTAATCCATCATCATTCTTTAGCTCACTCTGCCACCCCAGTTAAAATATGGCCATATGCAAATCAGTCTGATCCTGTACCTCATGGGAACAGTTCACCCCAAACTGCCAAGCCATGTCTATCCTGGACCGGAAACAAGCATCCTGAGACCGGTTTCTAGCTAATCAGCCGTTATCAGCCAGTCTAGCTTGAATCCAGTGGCAAAGTGAGAAAGTGACCGAAGTATGAACATACCCTACCAACTTACGGCGAACAAAGCAAAACCAAAGGGGATGATGGACGGAGTAATAAACATTGCAAGCACTCACCCCCAGTCAACTGAAATGGGTTTAATCCATCATCATTCTTTAGCTCACTCCGCCACCCCAGTTCAGACAAGGTCTTATGCAAATCATCTGACCCTGTACCTCATGGGAACAGTCCAGCCCAAACTGACAAGCCATGTCTTCCCTGGACCGGAAACAAGCATCATGGGAATGGTTTCTGGCTAATCAACCTTCATCAGCCAGGTTAGCTTGAATCCAGTGGCAAAGTGAGCAAGGGACCCGCTTCTGGGCATACCCTGCCAACTTAGGGCGAACATAGCAAAACCAAAGGGGATGATGGACGGAGTGTTGAACATTGCAAGCACTTATCCCCAGTCAATTGATCTGGGTTTAGTCCATCATTATTCTTTAGCTCACTCCACCACCCCAGTTCAGACATGGCCCTATGCAAATCAATCTGACCCTGTACCTCATGGGACCAGTCCAGCACGAACTGCCAAGCCATGTCTTTTCTAGATCAGAAACAGGCCTCCTGGGACCAGTTTCCAGGCTAATCAGCTGTCATCAGCCAGGCTAGCTTGAATCCAGTGGCAAAGTGACAAAGGAATCCACGTCTGGGCATACCCTGCCAAATTACAGCGAACAAAGCAAAACCAAAGGGGATGATGAACGGAGAGTTGAAGATTGCAAGCGCTCACCCCCAGTCAACTAATCTGGGTTTAATCCATCATCATTCTTTAGCTCACTCCGCCACTCCAGTTCAGACATTGCCTTATGCAAATCAGTCTGACCCTGTACCTCATGGGATCAGTCCAGCCCCAACTGCCAAGCCATGTCTTCCCTGGACTGGAAACAAGCATCCTGGGACCGGTTTCTGGCTTATCATCCGCCATCAGCCAAGCTAGCTTGAATGCAATGGCAAATTGAGCAAGAGACCCACGTCTGGGCATACTCTGCCAACTTAGGGCAAAATAAGCAAAACCAAAGAGGATAATGGACGGAGTGTTGAACATTTCAAGCACTCATCCCCAGTCAACTGATCTGGGTTTAATCCATCATCATTCTTTAGCTCACTCTGCCACCCAAGTTCAGACATGGCCATATGCAAATCAGTCACACCCCGTACCTCATGGGAACAGTCCAGCTTGAACTGCCAAGCCATGTCTTCCCTGGACCAGAAACAAGCATCCTAGTAACCGGTTTCTGGCTAATCAGACGTCATCAGCCAGGCTAGCTTGAATCCAGTGGCAAAGTGAGAAAGGGACCGACGGATGGACATACCCTGCCAACTTATGGCGCACAAAGCAAAACTAAAGGGGATGATGGACGGAGTGTTGAACAGTGCAAGCACTCACCCCCAGTCTACTAATCTGCATTTAATCTATCGTCATTCTTTGGCTCACTCCGCCTCCCCAGTTCAGACATGGCCATATGCAAATCAGTCTGACCCTGTACCTCATGGGAATAGTCCTGCCCAAACTGCCAAGCCATGTCTTCCCTCGACCGGAAACAAGCATCCTGGGACCAGTTACTGGCTAATCAGCCATCATCAGCCAGGCTAGCTTGAATTCAGTGGCAAAGTGAGCAAGGGACCCACGTCTGGGCATACACTGCCAACTTAGGGCGAACAAAGCAAAACCAAAGGGGATGATGGACGGAGTGTTGAACATTGCAAGCAGTGGCCCCCAGTCAACTGATCTGGGTTTAATCCATCATAATTCTTTAGCTCTCTCCTCCCCCCCAGTTCAGACATGGCAATATGCAAATCAGTCTGACCCTATACCTCATGGGAACAGTCCAGCCGGAACTGAAAAGCCATGTCTATCCTGGACCGGAAACAAGCATTCTGAGACCGGTTTCTAGCTAATCAGCCGTCATCAGCCAGGCTAGCTTGAATCCAGTGGCAAAGTGAGAAAGGGACCAACGGATGGACATACTCTGCCAACTTACGTCGAACAAAGCAAAACCAAAGGGGATGATGGACGGAGTGATAAACATTGCAAGCACTCACCCCCAGCCAACTGAAATGGGTTTAATCCATCATCATTCTTTAGCTCACTCTACCACCCCAGTTCAGACATGGCCATATGCAAATCAGTCTGACCCTGTACCTCATGGGAACAGTCCAGCCCGAACTGAGAAGCCATGTCTTCCCTGGACCGGAAACAAGCATCCTGGGAACGGTTTCTGGCTAATCAGCCTTCATCAGCCAGGCTAGCTTGAATCCAATGGCAAAGTGAGAAAGGGACCCGCTTCTGGGCATACCCTGCCTACTTAGGGCGAACAAAGCAAAACCAAAGGGGATGATGGACGGAGTGTTGAAAATTGCAAG
This sequence comes from Lissotriton vulgaris, assembly GCF_964263255.1. Classification (NCBI taxonomy): domain Eukaryota; kingdom Metazoa; phylum Chordata; class Amphibia; order Caudata; family Salamandridae; genus Lissotriton; species Lissotriton vulgaris. The sequence continues at coordinate 880,309,544 of NC_141693.1, forward strand.
CACTTATCCCCAGTCAACTGATCTGTGTTTAATCCATCATCAATCTTTAGCTCACTCCACCACTCCTGTTCAGACATGGCCATATGCAAATCAATCTGACCCTGTACCTCATGGGACCAGTCCAGCCCGAACTGACAAGCCATGTCTTTGCTAGACGGGAAATAGGCCTCCTGGGACCGGTTTCCAGGCTAATCAGTTGTCATCAGCCAGGCTAGGTTGAATCTACTGGCAAAGTGACAAAGGGACCCACGTCTGGGCATACCCTGCCAACTTAGGGCAAACAAAGCAAAACCAAAGGGGATGATGAACATTGCAAGCACTCACCCCCAGTCAACTGATCTGGGTTAATCCATCATCATTCTTTAGCTCACTCCGCCACCCCAGTTCATCCTCAAACATGGTAACTTCAGGCACCCACCTAGCAGGACCTGCTACAAACATCCTTTTCATCTTCATTCAGGCTGTCTCATTAGCTGTCTGCTTCGCAACTGCATTTCCTTTAACCACATTGACAGTAATTGCCTTGTGGGCGCTGCACGTCACTATCATTAATTTGCTGGGGAGTGTCAAAGCCAACAATAGCCTATGTATAAGGGGCCGTGCTGGATCTGCAACCCATGAGAAGTAAGAAACTCTCTCTACCCAAAGCTGTCCAAATTTACAGGTGACTCCAAATGAGTTTTGACTGTCAGTATAAATATTGACAGACAATGGTCTTCTTGGCCCCCTTCCTATTCCTTATTTATATAAATGGCCTCGAAAGTTGTCTGCTGCAAGAGTGTGGGGATATGCCTAGGATTGGAAAAAGATCTATCCCTGCACTATTGTATGCAGATGACGCTGTCTTAATGGCCCATACCCCCATGGCCCTGCAAAAAATGATAACATCTTTTAACCAGTTTATGCTCAGCTTGGACCTAAAAATAAATTGTAGCAAGACTTTTGCTATGAATTTTGGCACACGTGTCAGAAAGCAAATGAAAATGATGTATATAAACAACGCCCCTTTAGAAAGAACACCCACCTTCCCGTATCTCGGAATTTTGTTTCACGAGACAGGTACTTCGTCAAATGCGGTGAAGGCAAGACCGCTCCTATTCTCCAAGACAATAATGGCACTAAAAAGTTTCATAAGAAAATTAGGGAATAAACCGATCAGGGAAATTTTAACTATTTATAACGCAACGTGTGTATCGGTGGCATTGTATGGAGCAGGGCTCTGGCGCTATTCTAATATAAAATCACTTCAAATGGTTGAAAATAAAGTGTTACGGCACATCCTCTCAATACCACAAAGTACAGCGACTTTTATTTGCCATGCTGAGCTGGGGGTGCCGTATATTACAGACATTACTAGAATACAGCCCATTCTTTTGTGGCACAGGGCCTGGACTGTAAGTGAATGTGTTTTAAATCGCGCCATATTACAGGATATCCTGAAATCTGGAAAAGTTAATGGACTAGAATGGCTAAACTACATCAGAACATTTCTGATGGAAATTGATTGCCCACAATACTATGAAGATCCATCTACTACGGCACATATTTCCAGAAAAACACTGAAAAAATTATGTATGGAGCATCTGAGTGAAAAAAGACTACTGGAGGAAAATAAGAAAAAGTCTGTCTCTTCACATCAGCTAATCCTAGTCGGACACAAATTACAGCCATATTTAGCCCTGCATATGCACAATTTTGATAGATTCTTAATAACACGTTTTAGATTTAATATTGTTTTTAGACTATTCACTTTCCCTGAAATGAATTCATGGTCTAATGAACTGCCTGTATGCCCTTGTGATGAATTATCTGCACAATCCAATGTACATGTTTTATTTTTTTGTAAATGTTATACCCTGCCACGTAGGAAACTTATTGTCCCTATCCTAAAAGAAATGAACTTGTATAGATGTCGTCCAGCGTTTTTAGAACTGCAAAAAATGGGCAATGTTTTTACTGTTGCTTCATTAGCTGAGTTTTTTAAACAAGTTTTTAAATATCGGAAAACAATTCGCTCAGATGAATTTTAACTTAGTATATATTATGAAATTATATGAACTGCGATAGCTTCTCCTTTTTACAAACAACTGTATAAATTCAACACTGTAAATGTATTTCTCTTGTATCTGTTGCTTTTATGGTTATTTGATTTTTAACCGAATAAAGTACTTTTTGAATTTGAATTTGACAGACAATCCCACACTCAACTCACAGGCTCGTATAGGGAGTTCTGCTGCTTTGGCAGACTGATAGGGAACTCGTGACATCTCAACTACTGTGTGCAGTGTCGTGATCGCATATGCAGCAGTTGTAGTGCCATCTGGTAACTTAAAACAAGAGCCATTTACATATAGTTCCCCTTGGGGCCCAGATAAGAGAACATCAGTCAGGTCTACCTGTCCTTTTGTCTCTTCCTCCATCCAGAAGGTACAATCATGTTTGTCAATTTCCTCACTTCAGAAGGGAGTGGTAGTAACGTGGCTGGGTTCAGAATAGCACACCTTTTGATCGTAACGTATGGTGCAAAAAAAATTAGCTCATAACCGGTCAAACATGCACTGGATAGGTGCTGCATCTTAGTTTTATTCAAAAGGGTATCCACAGCATGAAGTACCATAACTGTGAGGTCAGTATCAAGTATGAGCCCAGCCGATTGTCTTATTGAGACAGCCACAGCCACGACTGCTCTTAGACAGCTCGGGAGGGCTCTTGCGAAGGGGTCCAAGATAGCAGAAAAATAATCACATGGCTGTTGCCTACCTCCAAAGGCCTGTGTTAAGACAGAGAGCACACAGCCAGCTGTTTTGTGTACATACAGCATGAACAGCTTCATATAATCAGACGTACCAAGTACATGAGCAGAGCCAAGAGCGACTTTTAATTGCTCAAAAGACTGCTGACATTCATGCGTCCAGGGCAAGAGTTTATGCACATCTTTGGTGGTTAGTACCAGCAGAGGTTTTATTAATAATGTGTAGTTAGGGAGCCACGGATGACAATAGGAAATAATAATGCCAATGAAAGCACGCACCCCCCTCTGAGTTTTGCTGGTAGGCATTTTGACAATGGTATTCGGGAGTCAATCACCTACCCTCCTTTGACAGTAGGTCACCTAAGTAGGTGAGCTCCTGTCGACAATATTGAAATTTGGAAAGGGACACTTTATGTCCATGTGGAGCCAAATGCAAGAATAATTTAACCGTACTGTCTTTGCAACCCTGTTCAGTGTCAGAATCCATGAGAAGGGTGTCTACTTATTGGAGTAATAAATTACCTGAGGGAAGCGTAAGAAAGTCCAATCGGGCTTTTAAAACTTGGCTATATATACTAGGGCTTTCATTATAGCCCTGAGGACCTCGACAGAATCTAATGCTCCTACCAGCTAGTGTAAAAACCAAACAAGTACCTGCAGTCCGGGTCTATTGGAATGCTAATGAATGAAATAATGAATGAAATAAAACTTATAGATGCGCAACTTTGCCTGGAGGCATCAAGGCGCCTACAAAGAAAATGAAAAACGAAAAGGCGACACCAAAGAGCTAAGGGTAAGCTTTGCCAAAGAGCCATGTCTTCAGGGCCTTTCTGAAAGATTGTATCGAGGGTAGCATCCTAATTTCTAAAGGGACAGTGTTCCACCATCTTGGAACCAAATTGGAAAAGGCTCTGCCTCCCCATTTAGCTCTTCGCACTCGGCGAGCAGTGAGGAGCAGCTTCGAGGAGGAACGAAGGTTCCTAAGAGGAACATAAGGAATCAGGAGATCTTTTACACCTCCGGTCTCTTTTCTGTTTAAGGCGCCGAACACCAAGCAAAGCACTTTAAATGAAATCCTGGCATCAATAGGAAGCCAGTGCAGAGATTTCCTGGCGGCGGTAGCTGACGACCTTTTAGGAAGGTCCAGTACAAACTTCGCCGCTGCATTTTGCACCGATTGAAGACCTTGCAACAGGCCTTTATTGGCTCCCGCGTATAAAGCATTACAATAATCAAGCCGAGATGTTATCAAAGCTACCACAGTTTGTTTCCGGGCTTGCACGGACAGGTAGTGCTTGATTTTCTGCAGGATTCCAATGATGCTCCAGCAGGTGGAGATAGTCCGCTTTACTTGGAGGGCCATGTCGAGGGAAGGGTCAATCATAACCCCCAAATTTCGTGCTGCGAAAGTTGGAGCCGGGCACGCCCCCAGAGAACCGGGCCACCATTCCGCCGACCAGATGTCTTCCTTCTCGCCGAACACAAGGATCTCCGTCTTTTCGCCGTTTAGCCGCAATGAATTGTCAATCATCCATTGGGCGACTGCCTCCATACAGAGTCTAAACTTGGAGGCAGAGGAACTGACAGGCTGGGCGAGGGACAGCAAGATCTGAGTGTAATCGGCGTATGGCACTACATCCTAAAGAATACGTTTTTGAGATCAATGACAGAAAAGTATTTGGCAGTAGAAGGAATCCTCGTCAAGAGAGTAGGAATGTCTATAGGTCTACCTTGAAAGGCTATAAGTTACATGCAGACCTGTTAGCCCTTATCCAGGCCTTACATACAGACAACTGGGCCCAGGTATTCCTGAATGAGGAGGGTGGATTATCTGGTAGGATCCAGATTGGAAATGGTCTGAGGCAGGGGTGCGTATTAGCCCCGTTGCTTTTTTCTCTGTTTATAGCGGACTTACCTCGGAATTTAAAAGAGGTTAGAGGGGCGAGCCCAAAGCTAGAGGGTAACCATATATCCTGTCTGCTTTATGCAGAAGATCTGGAAATATGGAAAAGATCAAAATCCTATGTTTCGGCAAAAGTAATACCCGGTTCCCTTGGTATTTGGGTACGGAACTTCTTGAGGAAGGTAACGGAATATAGATATTTGGGAGTATGGTTCATGAGTAACTTGAATTGGACCACTCATCTGGAAGCTTTAAAAATAAGGGCAACAGCTTCTATAAAGGGTTTAAAAAGTTTAATAGCTTTTACGGAGACTTGTCAGACAGGCCGGTTATAAAGGCCTACCTGGCAATGGTCCCCGCGCAATTCCTATATGGATCTGAGGTTCTCCTCCTCAGCGGGAAAAAAGGTTGGGATAAAGAGGAGGGTATGATTCTGAAAAGCTTATTCTCGTTGCCTAAATCGGCTATGGTACAGGCAGCAAGATTGGAGATGGGAGTCACTTCCTGGGCAATTACAACCAGGATGGCACTAATACGGTTTTGGCAACGTCTGGAGACAGGGGAGCCGCCCAGAAAAATATCACAGTGGTGTAGAGAAGAAATTGCCTCCAGTGAGTTATAGTGGGCTAAAGAAGCTAGACTCTCATCAAAGGAAGCTTATGGGAAGTTATGAATAGAACTAGATACCCAGCTAGGACACACCAATATAGGCAAAAAAGGACTACAGTCATTGGGTGCAGATGTGTCCCGTATATGTGATCATGAGTATCTTCGGCAAAAAATATCGGTGTCCCATATTATCCAAGTATGGATTTCAGAAGATCATCCCTATCCGTACTTGGATAGGTTGCCAAACCAGCAATTAAGAAGAGAGGTTTTAAAACTGAGAATGGGTGTAAACCCCTGTTATGTAAATACCAGGGTTAAAAACCTCATGATTAATAGTAATGGCAATTGTACATGTACGTTAGGTTCCACCTGTGATATTACTCATGTTTTATTAGACTGTAGGAGGACCCTTGATATACCCAAGGAGATTTTAGGCCATTTTTCAAAAAGTACAGGATTAAGAATAGGAAGCAAGCTGCAGAGCTCCTGGTGGGGATGGGAAACTTGGATATTGCCTGCGCTTTAGGGAAATACATGATCCGAGTTAGGGGGTTTCTCCAGAATACAGAGGTATAGGCGTATGTTACCGAGATCGTACTTTAATGTATGTATTGTGTTTGGAAGGCCTAGTCAGATATGTTTTCTCATGTTTACCCGTGTGATTTTAACATCCCAGGAGGATACTGTTAGAAACAAAGTTGTTGGGGTTATCCTCCGGGAAAAGACTGAATTGCAATTTTATAAATTTTTAGACTTCGTGTTTTTATAAAGGTTTATAACTGTATAGTGTATACTTTTATGGTTGTAACAACCCAAATAAAGTTTTAATGACTGACTGACTGACTGAGTAGGAATGTCAGGAACCACAGGAAACTGGGGAACTACTATCTTGTTAACCTCATTCAAGTCAATCACAAAACGATAAACATTATTATCAGAGGAACCCGAAGGCGCCCTCTTAAGAATAGGAAGAATAGGACTATTACACACATTAGCTGTTGTCTCTTTTACCACTCCCAACATAATCAAATCTTGTATTATTTGCAACAAGGCACGCTCCCCTGCTTGCGGTATTTTATACTGGGGAATACGAGGCAAAATAGCATTGTCTTTAACTTTGATCGAGATAGGGGGAATCTGCAATAGTCCTACATCCGTGTCACCTGTTGCCCACAAAGTGTGCGGCACATTCTTAAATTTAACAGGAAGAGGTGCTTCTTTGGATAAACACTGTTTAGCGCTTCTTACCTTGGGGCCCATTGTCATATAAACACCAAGTATGGGCAAATTTTGCGAATCTGCCGTTCGCAAATTTGCATATTCACGAATTGGTAATCCGCAAAATCCGCAAACTGTCGCGAATTTGCGGATTTTTTTTTGTGTTCGCAAGGGTTTCTGCCAGTTCGCGAGGGTTTTGTACCAGTTCGAAATTGCAAACTTATTTGTCGGCTCGCAACGGTCGCGACTATGTTGTTTCTACGTCTGGTTCATTATCACAGGTTCACAGCACCCTCTGTTTCAACACTGCCACCCTCTGGTTCACCCATGCCACCCTCTGGTACATCACTGTAGATTATGGGGGGGGAAAGCAAGCACACCTGCCCTGCTTCAACTGACATGAATTAATTTGGGGTTGATTAATGTGTCACTGAATTTAAACTTCCAGTCTGGCACCTGCTTCCTTCTCTGTAATTTGCTTTCTGTTGCAGTGCAATTTTTTTTCACAGGACCTTTGTGGCCTACTTGTAGCTATTCTATGAGCCTGCTGTTAGGGTCAGTGCAGGGTCATAGAATAGTTGCAAGTAGGCAACTGAACTCTGGAGGGGCCCCCCAGGAAGCCCTACAGGGAATGGTTACTAATGATGAGTTTGAACTTTTGCACCTGCTGAGTGCTTTCAGTTTTGCAAAACTCGTTTTTCTGCAATTTTGCGGGATTCACGGGCGCAAATTTGTGCGAGATCAAATTCGGAAGCCGCGAATTTGTGCGAATATGTGATTTTTTTTGCGGCGTGTTAGTTTGCAAGGTTTTGTGCGTTTTAGAGAGCCGCTTGTAGCGCAACGGCGCAAAGTTACCCTCACGGTCGTTCACGGGCGCGGCCATCTTGTTTGCATGGCGTATTTCCGTTTCCGGGCGCGATGTGTAATCTCGCAAAGTGTGCGGCTCGCTAGTACAAGTTTGCGTGTGATCGCGAGGGAAATCTCACGCGAACTTACCCACGCAGTCGTGAACGGGCGCGGCCATCTTGTGTCATATACTGATCAGAAGGTAACTAACCTCAGAAAGCCGGATACAGCAGGATCCGATGTCTGATGCTTGTTTCCTGCCTCCCCTGATGTGAAACACCTCTTGCGAGAATTGCATACAACTCAACAAGTGTAACACAGCCAAGGGAAGGGGAAAAGTGGAGAAATAAACCATAAAGTAGATGCAGTGGAAATCAGCAGGTCTGAGGGTATGGATGTTTAGAAGCCTCTTTTCTACTCAGGAACCCTGCAAGGACAAGAAAACAGGTCATACACACATTTGCTTTCATTCGTTATATATCAATCACTCTGTGTGGATAATAGCACTTACTGTCCAACACTGCAGCTGTTGCCCATAATATAAACCACAAAAATAAAGAAAAGAAAAAAGCACCAAAGTAATTCTACCTCTAGAAGTAGTTCGTGATTACTTAAAGAAGAGGTTATGGCCACCATGCCATACGCTAACTACTTATCTGAGCCCCATGCTTCGAACTGTATGGCAGCAGAAAGTAGCGTCCTGGATATTAACAGCCTTTTTTCTCCTTCTTGCCAGATAAACAGTGTTCTCCGTGAACACACGTAAGAGAGGCACAACAAGCCTAACTAATCCCGCGCGGCATGCGCGTTTCTAACTACTAGTCCTGTATTCCAAATTGGCGTCTTTGTAAACACACGGTCCAAGTAACCAGAACAATCCTGACTGATCCCGCGCGGCATGCGCGTTTCTAAATATAAGTTCCGTATACCAAGGAGGCACCCCAAATGCCTCTAGCACACTGCGGTCTGCGTGTTTCTAAACACACGCGTCACCGACACCAAACGTCTCCTGCGCTCGGAGGGCTTCCGTCTTCCTGCTTGTGAAACGTTACCAAATCCAGCGCTCCAACAACTAAAGGAGAATCGTCTCCTAGAATCCGAGTCTTCGTAAAGGCAAGTCTCTGCCAGAGTCCACAATGAATAAGGTGACAAGCACCCGTTGAAAGGCAGACAGCACTTTTAAAGCATAGAAAGAGAAGAAAGAGTGAGGATACTGGCCCTAGGTTTTCTGGGACATGTAGTCAAACAGGCATACCCCACACATACAGGGCAGATTGTGACATCTTGTTTCATTGCTATGGTTCTGGGCATGCTTTCTGTATCCTCTCTGAATCTCTGCCATCCTTTGCTTGTTTGAAGTTTTTTTTAATCTATTTTACTTATTATCTATCCCCATATTTTTCTAGCTCTATATTTTTGTGTTTTCTGCTACTTTTGGTTAATTTTAAACTACTTTTTTTAACTCTTTTATTTTCTTCTTCCCTATTCTATTTCATCTTTATTATTTACCTTCCTTTCTGCCCAGACCATGGTAAAGGGAGCCGGGAAGCATCCTGAGAAGGGGAAGGGTCCCGCACCCCGTGCCCGGCTCCCGTGCGGGTGTTTGAGGGGGGAGCAGGTCACAGCCCGGGAGATCTTCAGGGCGGAGGAGGTGGCCGCACTAGTTTTTTATTTTCAGCGCCGCCTCCCCAGGCTCATCATGACAGGCGGCAAGATCGCTAGCGGGTACGCGATCCGGGAGCGCCGGAAGCGGTGGGAGAAGGTAGGCCGGGCCATGTACCAACACTCTCGGGTCCGGCGCACCTACAACCAGGCTACCCACAGTTGGACGAATCATCTGGACCGGGAACGCGACTTGATCGGCCTATTCGGCCTTGAGATCCCCGGGCGTGGGAGTAGTAGTAGCTTTGTCTTCACTACTCTGTTTTCTCCTGCTCTGTGTGTTATTATATTGCAAATTTTTGTGTTTTACCAAGAGCAATAATGCTGCTGATTACATTGTAGGTAAATTATATTTCAAAATCTTCTGTGCATTTCAGGTGCACTGCTCTCCTTCTCAGTAGCGTTGCTAATATGCTTATTTGTTTCCGATTTTGTGTTCATTTCATTGGCCTGTGAAATTATGTATGAGTGTAGTTTAAAAAACTGCGTAATGCTAGACACTAAGGGTCAGATTTTTAATTACCAGAGCATCCCTGCAAAGTAGCAGGGATGCGCCAGTAATTGTGCGCCACGCCACCACCACCCATGGTGCGCCGTATTTACAATGCGGCGCACCATGGGCCCAAAACGTCACCGAAGCGTTACGCATCTGTGCGGTAAAGTCGGCCCATTGCTGGAGTTGCGTCGCAACAATGGCGCAGCTCTAGCAATGCTCTGGGGTGCCCTATCTCCCCAATGCTGCGTCAAGCCATACGTCTGCTTCAAGCAGGCGCAGGGTTTGAGTCACGCATCATTGTCCTAAAAGTGACTGATTGAAATCTTGTAGATTTCCCTCAGCCACTTTTAGGATGCGTTCCTGCGCAGGAACGCCCTCCGTTGCGCCGGAACGCCCCCTGATGGCGCAGGGCTTTACAACGTGATGCATCTCCCATATGCGTCACGTTGTTAATATACGCCGCACCATGGCACCTCTTTTGTTTTGCCTCTGCGTCACAAAAGTCACGCAACAATGGAGCAAAAGAGCCGCAAGGGGCTTCTAAATCTGCCCCTACAGACTCAAGTCCAGTCCTTCCTTTGTACACCTGGCAATAAGAAGAAATAGTGGTGGTGGATTGATAGTTTGAGTATTTTAATGACTGGTTAATGTAGTAGGAAACTTTTTAGTGTTATCGCTGATCTGCAATCACGATGGACTCTGTTTGTCACTTCGCGTGCTGCGGACTGCTGCCTGCCAGTCCTACGCGAACCTTTTTAGAAGTTTGTTTAGTGAGTTACATAACTTTCCAAGTCGACGGTCCGCAAATCAAGCAATACTAACATCGTAGTAGACCACATGGGTCAATATATCCCGTGGAATAGTTGTCTATTTGCTATTTTGCCAAAATATTTTGTTATTGTTCTTTTGAAATGTTTGATTTGGTTGACAAATATCATTCATGTTTTCTGGTCTTTCTTTCTTTCATGTTGTACATCAGCTCCCCCCAGGGGCAAGAGGGCATTGGAGGAGGCAGCTGCTGCTGCTGAACAAGGCCAGGATCGGTCAGGCAAAGGCTCCTTTGCTGGCCCCGGTAAGTTTTAATTTTAATATAGAGTACCTCTTTTTTCCTAGCTTTCCTCATTCGATTTTTTCTGAATCGTCTTTGATCTTCTTGTAGACTGTATCTAAATTCTTATCCTGCCTTGACTATGACTCCCTGTGGTATTACTAGATTATTCTTATTAGTCTGTCTGTGTAGCTAACTAAGATTGCACATTTGGAAAAAGGTGTAAAACAAAACTCCCATTCTAGTCAGCAATAGCTCTATGCACTGAGTGCAGTCCACAGGGATTGTCCATAATGTCTTTTCAAGTCTTCTAAATGTTTATGCTTTGACAATTACCAACAATAAAAAGGTGAATGACCACCAAGAAAGAATAAGATACTACTTTACTTTTGGTTTGGATAGGAGGACAATCCTTACTACTACTGTTGCAGGGACAAATCTGCACAAACAGAACTATGGACACTAAATAGTGCATTGTTTATCAATTATAATAGGCGCAGGTAGACTTTCCACATACCTCAGTGATATCAGACTTTAAAGAACCCACATTCTCCTTACTGACTATATAGTGTGGCAGAGTCATTTAGCTCCCGAATTCATCGATGATTGATCCCAAATGATGATTATCCAACGCAGGACAAGAGTACAGAGTCAGAGTCCAGAAGTGTCAGATTCACGGACTCATGCTTGCAAATTGCAAAACCTTTTGCTCATTTACACATGACCAAAAACCACAGAGTCTATTTAAGTTTTAAAGCTTTATTAAAAGTAAAAATATTTATTAAAATCAAGCTTGTCAGAAAACATAAACAGTTGATTAAAAATGCAAAAGTGCTTATAGTGATTTCTTTCACACATTTATTGTGGGCGAGCCAAGCCCTCACCTGGTTTGAACTTTAATTTTTCTTTTGGTGCTGAATCATTGGTCCCTTCGTCCTAGTTATGATGATTTGTTCTTTGAAGTGAAGCTTCTGTCTGTTATGAGAAAAATGGTGCGCGTTAAAAAGCAAGCATTCATCAGTTGTGCCAAAAAGTGCAGCAAGACAACACCCTTACCTGGAAAAAGGGACATTTTTACTTTAGAGTAGACAGTCACAAATTATTAGATTGGTTTCTGTATTAACATTTCTTCATTCCTAGACAAAATACTAGTGAGTGGTGTATGTCTATGACATCTAACATTCTTAAATGTACTTTATAGGTGGAACATCTGTTGCTGGGCCCAGCGCAGAGGTGGAGGAGGAGACCTCAGGGGAGGAGGCGGTGCAAGTGCCGGACGAAACTGCTGTGCGGGTTGCCATGGTAGTGTCGGGCAGTGGTAAGTTCTTATATTCCTTACTTATTGAGATTGCATACTGCATAGTGTGCTCCCCGTGAGAAAACATGAGGTTTGTCCAGATGACAGACATGAAGAAGAATGATTAACATATAGTTTGAATGGATGGATGCCTTGATCATGGTACTATCTGACTCTTAGATAGCATATGTATATAGTAGACGGTCACTGGATGAACTAAGTGTTACTTTGAAGAGCATGTAACACCGCACCCGCACGTCCGTCCCAGTGAAGAAAAGGCAAGGAAAAGAAGTTTTAATTTTGCCGAATACTACCATGAATAGTAGCAGTAGTTTGTATTGCAAGCACAGCATAAATCCGTCTATTACGATGGCCACTCACTACCTCTGTTAATAAGTTCAGTAGAACTCGGTCATTCATGTGTGGATGTATCACTGTTCACAATTTGAGTAAAAACTCCTAGGCCATCCACAAGATAAGTGACTATAAAAGGCTGGGACCAGTGGAGAAAAAGAATTGTCAAAGAAACAAGTGTATACGTAAAAATTATATATTTAATTAGCAATAATTAAAAATCATATAGAGACTCAGGGACATAAGTCAAACTATATGATACAGTAAAATAGTCACACACGCACTTCTTGACAGCAAAAATCATACATATGCAATAAAAACAAAATACATCATAATAATAGTGCAAATAATTGGAATTAAGTACAAAAGGGACTCGACGCGTGTTTCGGCAGTAGGGGAACTGCCTTCTTCAGGAGTCGTTGGTAAGGCTATTTTGTATATATTACTTCGTATGGTGAAGGAAAATCGATGACAACTTCATTAGCGTTGATAAAGGGGTAGATGAATAAAAACCCACTTGATGGGACTAGCATCTATTTTGCTGACAGCTCGAATGCTGCAGGTTATTGTATCCAATTGTTGGACCTCATAGTGGCGTCCAAAACAGTATCCGTCACTTTAAGTAGACGATTTCCAGGTATTCCAATTATAATTCATACGGATTTTTAGATGTATTTACGGGTTATAAAATGCCACAAGCATTGAGTAGGCTTCAGTTAAAAAGTCAAATTCCGACAGCAAGATAGTGCTGCTCTGCCGTTCCAAAATCGGTAATAATAGTGGCCGATCGCAAGTACAACTTGATAAAGATCTCTTAATGTGTAATCGAAATGTGGGCTGCAGGATGGTGCAGCTCCGAGCCCAGGATAGCGGCAACAGCCTTGCCGATGGACGAAAAAACGGGGGAGGGGAAAAAGTGTATCACTGTTCACTCCATAAAAAGCAAAGCACCTAAATTCATCCCATATGTAAGCAAATACATACCATGTGCAGTGATAGATAATCACTGCACATGATTATTTATCTTCTTCATTTTCCTTTTCTAGTATTCATTTGCAATGTAGGGTGAAAGTTAAATTAATTAAGCAGTAGTCCTTGTAACAGAGTATTCTCAGTGCCACCCGTAATAGAAAAGTAAGAGCATCACCACCTGCATGTACTGGACTGGTACAGTAACGCAAGTCTGTCTCACTCATCATGGCGGGCGTCTGTTTTTCTCGGGTGCAAGTTGACTGCGCTGGCATTATGCCGGCTTGCAGAAGATAACGTACCAATTTTGCTAAACAAGAGAGAAGAACAAGAAGAAGACTGGTGTACTGTCATAGTCGACTCTAATGGAGTGAGTCCAAAGTGCTCGTAGAATTGATTCCTTAAACTCCCACTAATGTTAGAGCAAGGATGAAAAAGTGGGAGGTTAGATAGATACTGGCCACAATAGTTATGTACTGCGCTTGCAAGTTGCTAGTTCTACTGTGACACAACTTTCTGCTGAATCATTTTGTGTTAATCTTAAAGAGCATTGGTTACAGACTATTTCTTTATTTCTTCATATAGATGCTCCTTCCAAACCAACCCGGAAGGAGCTGGCTAGACGGGCCCGGCAACGGAGGCTGGAGGCCACTGTCGCTGAATATCAGCAGCTGGTGGCCCAGCAGGAGGGAGACACGCAGTCTACCACAACATCTACCGGCACAGCTGCATCCTGCTTCGCGCTCCCTGGGTCACCCAGTCAGTGCAGCAGGTCTCCAGGGGTATCGAGCCGGGGTACCGCAGCCACCAGCCACCGCCGAGCAGCAGGGTGGGAATTGGGAGTTGGGTTTTTTGGACTTTTCACGGACATTCGTTGGGGTTAGGGAGTGGGGGTGGGTTGGGTCTTGCGGGAGATTATTTTTGTTAGGGATATAAATATACTTTAAACTTTATATTAGCATATGTGTTTTTTTTACTGCTTTTGAGGCTGGTGGGTGGGGGTTTAACAGTAAGTTTGTTTTCCTGAAACTTAAGTGGCATCTTGATTCAAGTTGTGTAATTAATTGCCCAAATGTTTTCAAAAGTAAGTGCCTCTCACAGAGTTAGTGAATTCAATAGTCCTAGGACTTTACTAGTAGTAGCGTCAGTCTCTCGTCTCTCCTAATACTCCATTATACTTCCTCCCCCCAAACGCTTATCTTACCTGTAATTTGTGTTTGGAAATAGGGCTAGGCACAGGGCTGGCTGCACGGCAAATGGCGATTAAGGTTGGCAATCTTAGGCGGATGAATTGTCATCATTGCGGTGGTACCAGTGGTGTTACACAGTGGCAGTTGCGTCATCTGAAAAAAAAGAAAATGAAACCTTGTTTGTCCCTACCGTAGCATTAGAACGGTACAATAGAGAATATAGCAGGTGACAGTACACTAGAACAGTGCCACAATGTAGCCTAACAAATGGTAAAGTATTGAAAGTATAACTAGTACTTGCGTTGAATTTCTTTGACATTGGCTACTACTACAAGAAATAGTACTGAAGGTGAAGGACACAGCAGCGTAATATTTTGCCACGTCCTGGAGGAGGATGTTCTTGATGGCCAATCAAGTTGATGGCGCACATGAAAATCTGCTTTCATTTGCCAATAGTGACTGAGTGTCAAGCTGAGTAAGAATATAATATATCCTCGGATTCCTGCACCAGCCTGTTGCTATGACCTTATCCTCCCCAGCAAGTGTGTGGAATTATTGCTGTCATTTAGTCACACATCAATCAAAACCACTCAGCCCGGGGGAAGAGGGTTAGGGTTTGGAAAATGGATGGGAATGGGGGATTTTGGGAAAGTTTTGTAGAGAGAAGAAAAAAAAAGCACAGCATGGACAAACAATAATTGAAGATAAAGAAATCTTTGGGTACAAAGCTAACCATAAATCTTTTAAGTGACATAAAGGAAGTGCATGCCCTACTGCATGCATGGTTACTGAAAAGTAAGTATTACTTTCGACAACCGTGAATGAAAGAATGAAACAGTACAGGGCTGCAGTACTAATAATGCGTTTTCACGTGCCTATCTCTGCACTCAGAGAAACACTTCTTACATTAAATTAGGTTTAAAAAATAGCACAAGTAAAACCTATAGAATGGCTGTAGGGATGAATTTAGAAGCAGAGATTAAAGAAATGCAGAGTCACACTCATAGAAGTTCACAGCAATAACATTACTTAAAAGATAATTAGAAAAGAACGGATACTGTATCTGTATGTTGTTGTAGTTGTCCTGTTGAATTTGGTAAGTTGCATCCATCAAACCATTCCTCTTATTAGCGGGACTCCTCCATTCCAGCTGACGCTCCGTCCATCAATGTTGGTGACCAGAAGACACCCTGTCCACTGCCTGCCTGGCGGATGCTGAATTGCGGCTCGCTAATGTGAAGCCTGACTTCATCCTTTTTTTCCCATTGCACAGACTGATACCCGGCCTGTAATTATTGATGGAAAAACAGGAAGTGATATTAGAACACCACTGACAAATAAATATAAGGTATGAATGCTGTGTAGTGCAAAAAGTCACACTTTGAGTTTCCTAATAGACAGTACAATATTTTTGAAAGTGCGTACTCTGTCTGAGTCTCCTTTTGAAGGATAAATAAGTATGGGCGAATTAATTTAGCGGATCTTTCCCCTCAAGCTAGGTGTACTGTAAACTGTGTTTTAGAACAAAATTGAACCTTCCCAGCAGTGCTCCCAGACCCTTACTAAACCCAGTCGCAAAAATGTAGAAGACCCCCAATCAGATCTCAAAAAACGAGGCCTAGTAGAAAAATGGTGACAAAACGTACTTTGAAAGTAAAGTAGGCCCAAATCCCCCCTTACCCAACGTGGATTGTATTCAAACCACTTGTAAGCAAGCAAAAGTATCCATACCCAGCAACGCTCCAAAACTCGCAAACCCCCCCACAAACAGCCCCCCGCCCAAACACATGCAATACAATACTGCTAAGCCTAACGAGCCCTAAGTTAAGAATAGTGGCAAACGCTTTCTTTAACCAGGCCAAATCCCCTCTTTCCCACCATGGATTTTCTTCAAACCACTTGCAACCAAGTTTACACATTCCCATGAGTGCTGTAAGACCCCAGAACCCAGTTGCAAAAATCTAGAACACCTCCAAACACATGGAATACTGCTGCTAGTGCTAACCCTAACGAACCCTAAGTTACAAAAAATGCCAAAAGGCTTTTCAGCATGGATTTTGTCAAAACCACTTATATCCGGTATAAGACCTTCCCAGCAATGCCCCAAGACCCGCCAACCCACCTGCAAAAAAGCACAACACCCCCAAACAGCCAAAAAGCAAAAATGGAAAATCTCATCCTTACAATATTTTTCGGCCTTCAGTTCTTTCAATTCTGTCCAAACGCGCTGTTCAGCTAGGCCATAACTCCCGTTTTCCTCCATGGATTTCCTGAAAAACAAATGCAATCAAAATTAGACTGTGCCAGCAGTGCTCCCAGACCCCAAAACCCACCCACAAACACCCAGAACCCCCCAAAGAGCACCTCAAAGACAAGCAAGTCAGCAAAAACGCAAAAATAATTTTGCCTCCGATTTTGTCCAAACCAGTTTTATTCGGTATTAGACCTTCCCAGCAATGGCCCAAGAGCCGTCAACCCAGGCGAAAACAAGTAGAAGACCCCCAAACAGCCAAAAAGCAAAAGTACGAAAATGGGGACTTAGTCATTTTCAGGCCAATTTCCAAAATCACTCCGCGCGCGCTCTGCAGCTAGGCCCTAACTCCCCTTTGCCACCATGGATTTTCTTCAAACCTCTTGCAATCAAAAGTATCCATACCCATCAGTGCTCCCAGACCCCGAAACCCACCCATAAACACCAGGAAGCCCCCCAAACAGGCCCCCGAAAGCGCTAAATTGAACGAAATGTCAGAAAAAGCAAAAACTTTTTTCTCATGGATTTTGTCCAAACCAGTTTTATCCGGTATAAGACCTTCCCAGCAATGGCCCCAGAGCTGTCAACCCAGGTGAAAACAAGTAGAAGACTCCCAAACAGCCAAAAAGCAAAAGTACAAAAATGGGGACTTAGTCATTTTCAGGCCAATTTCCAAAATCACTCCGCACGCGCTCTGCAGCTAGGCCCTAACTCCCCTTTGCCACCATGGATTTTCTTCAAACCTCTTGCAATCAAAAGTATTCATACCCAGCAGTGCTCCCAGACCCCGAAACCCACCCACAAACACCAGGAAGCCCCCCAAACAGGCCCCCGAAAACATGATAGTGAGCAAAAAGGCAAAAACTTTTTCAAGTCTGATTTTGTCCTAACCACTTTTATCCGGTATTAGACCTTCCCAGCAATGCCCCAAGACCCGCCAACCCACCCGTAAAAAAGCACAACCCCCCCAAACAGGCAAAAATAAAAAATGGAAAATCTCATACTTACAATATTTTTCAGCCTTCTGTCTAAACGCGCTGTGCAGCTAGGTCACGACTCCACTTTTCCACCATGGATGTCCTGGAAAACAAATGCAATAAACATAAGACTGTGCCAGCAGTGCTCCCAGACCCCGAAACCCACCCACAAACACCAGGAAGCCCCCCAAACAGGCCCCCGAAACATGATAGTGAGCAAAAAGGCAAAAACTTTTTCAAGTCTGATTTTCGCCAAACCACTTTTATCCGGTATTAGACCTTCCCAGCAATGGCCTCAGAGCCGTCAACTCACCCGCAAAGAAGTAGAACACCCCCACAAGTGCAGAGTCTTTCTTCATTGGGCGTAATCCGGAGGAGGATAGAGGAGCATGTTCCTGTAAACTTGTTAACCTGAGGAATGCAGATTGTGGTGCCTTCAAAACAATAAGCAAATAAGTGAAGACAGTTCTGCTGATGGGCTTGTTTTTGTGATTAGGTGATTAAAGTTTTTATTTATATTGACTTTGCAAAACAAAGAAAGACATACTCACAGGAATAAAAGTTAATAAGGACGAAAAAGAAAGTTATTGATTCATTGGCTCATTTTCAGGGCTCGGTGTCAGGGAAGAAGAGTTTGTCCTCATACTCTGCGAATTCAGGCGGGAGTAGGTCACCTAACAGAGAAGAAATTCCCTTATCTAAGTTGGTGTCCTCCTCGTCTTCTTCCGGCGTGTATTCTTGTACTTTGTAATCTGGTGGGATGAGGTGCTGATTCATCTTGATCATTGTTAACCTCTCCACATTTTTGGGCGAGAGGCGGGTCCTTTTGCAAGTTACAATGCCACCAGCAGCACTGAAAACACGTTCAGAAGACACGCTTGCGAGTGGGCAAGACAAGTAGTCTATAGCCAGGTTGGAGATCTCTGGCCACAATTCTTTTTTCCCATGCCAATACGCCAATGGGTCATCATGAACATAGACCTCATTTGAGTTATTCAGATATCCTGCACCATCAACTCAAGGTTCTCCAGGGTTCCTCCACTTTCCTTACTTTTTGCTGGGACCTTTTGAGAAGCAAACCCAAGCCGAGTTAGCCAATCCTCTTCTTCACACAATGTTACTGTTGTGTCTGGTGCAGATGATCCGGTTGCTGGTGTCTTTAACGGCTGAGAGGTCACTTTTGCCACAGCCACAGGTGCAGAAGTGGATTCTTTTGACTCCCAATGGCCTGCTGATGCTGATATACTACGTTTTCCTTCAATTTCCTGCCGTTCTCTTTCAAACCTCATGGCTGACAGAGCTAGCCAATGTTTGTACTTTAAAACTTCAGCGTCCCCAAAAGAAAAGAATGCTCTGCCTGCCAGTACCTTTTTGTAGCGTGGATCCAGAATAGTAGCACAAATGTAATGCTGTTCTGAGTGGATCATTTGAAGACGTTCATCGCCAAGTAGGCGCTGTAATAATTTCTCCGCCAAATCAAAAGCTTCTTGCTTTTCTTCATCTTTTTCAAACATAGAAGACACCGCCTTCAGTTGGTGCTCTAGCATGCGCAACAATGGGATAGCTTTTCCCAAATTACAGTCCTCCCTGCTGACTGCACGCGTGAAGACCTCAAAAGGACGAAGCATGTCTGTCAGGCTTTTAACTAGCTCCCATTGCTCCGCATCTAGCCTCAGGTCCTTCATAGCTGTACCCAGTGTTAAGAAATACTGATCGACTACCGTAAACTGCTCATACAGACGCTCAAGCATGTAGAAGGTTGAGTTCCAACATGTTGCCACCTCCTGGATGAGTGCTTTCACTGGCAGTCGACGTTCATGTAGCAGGCCCCTCAGATGCTTCCGGGCCTTAAAAGAATGGCTGAAATGTGTGCACATTCTTCGGCAGGTGGTCAGTAACTCGCACACTGGACTTTCTTCACTCAAGAATTTTTTAACAACCAGGTTTATACAGTGCGCCAAACACGGCATTCTGAAATATTTACTCAGATCCAGGGCCTTAACTACATTGGCGCCATTATCCGTGGAAACATAACCAATCTTGCGTTTTTTTGGGGACAGCCATTGAAAGACCTTTGTGTTAAACTCCTGCAAAATGTTTTCTCCTGTATGACTTCTCTCCATGCCAAACATGGCTAGTGTCGCATGTTTCCGAGCAGCTTTAAAAATGTTGTCCGGGTCAACACCTGCCCTTAGCTTTGCTGTAACTCCTGAAAAAGAGACCCAGTGTGCAGTGATGCACATGTAATCAGTGCCTGCGCCACTGGTCCACATGTCTGTTGTTAGATGTATAGTGTGAACAGCACTCTTCTGCAAAGCAGCACCAATCACCTCCAGTAAAAGAAAAAGGGAGAAGGTCCAGAGCTAGCATTTTAGCCAGCTTAGTGTTATACAGACGCGCAGTTGGGTGGTTACGTTCAAATGGCGCATCTGAAAACAACGTGCTTCTAAGGGTGGTCTGGACCATTTTACGGGATGATGATGATGACTTCTTCGACCCAGTTACGCTCTGTGATGATGAACTTTTTTGCATTGGTGTCTCACTCTCTCCCACACTCTTAGTGTGGCTCACAGGGGGTGTGCGGCTGACAGGGGCACTGGGTGTAGGTGAAGAAATGTTTGACGCTTCTTCCTCCTCGTCCTCATCAGATGAAACATCAACGGGTACATTTTGTTGACTTCCAATTCGGGCTTCCTTGATCTCCTTTAGGTGCGCATGCCATTGGACAGTGTGCTGTCTCTCAAGATGACCTCTCTGGCCTCCGGTACCATAGTTGGTACCAAGCTTACCACGACTAACTGCAAGCTTAAAAATGCTACAAATGGCTATGTTTTCCCTTGTTGGGCAAACACCAAAGAAGTCCCAAACTGCGGACTTCAAATGTCTGTGGGGGCGGAGGAGGCGATACTGGTGGTCATGCTGCTAATGCCAGATGAAGTGGAGGATGTGTGTTGCCGAACTTTACTACGTTGTGCACTTGCACCACCACTAATTGAGGTCGAGGTGGATGGAGGTCCCTTCTGGTGAGAAAAAAATATGGAAGCGGTAGGTGGTGGTGTACTAGTTAACTCCAATGATGGTGTTCCCATTGCCTCCTCGTCGCCAACATCACGCTCAGCAGCTTTTTGGGCTAGGGTCAAAAATGTCTGTTTGCTGCATGCCCGCTGAGGCTGGAGTGGAGTGTATGATGACTGCGTCGTCGTCGTGAGAGTCTTCATCAGCAGGAGTAGTATACGCCACTTCTTCTTCAGCACCACACTCCATAAGTACGAGAGTTTCGGGGACCTTCCTTTTACGCTTAGCTACCTTTGTCAGATCATGGTGTGCCTCACTCTCAGACGGAAGTGGTGGTTCCCAAGTTAGATCCATATCATCAGAAATAATGGGGCTTGAAGAAGATGTAGACACAATCCTTGATCTTTTCCTTGCTAGGGATGTGGAAGACAATGAATGATCAGGAGGAGTGGCTTCCTCAAATGATAGCTCGGCTTGAATGTCGATTTCCTGATGTGCCCCTACTTCGAGAGGAACAACTATTGTGGGCACTTGTGCCCCTCCATGCACCTCTGCTTGCGCATCTCCTTGCGCTGCCTCTCCTTCCACATGTACTTGGGCTTGTACTTGCACATGTGGTTGTTGTTGCGGCTGTGGTTGTTGAACACTCGTCAGATGAGTTACAACAACCTGTGTTGATTGAGGGACTTTGCTGCTACTTTCTTGCGATGAGCCAACATCACTGGTCGATGGTGATTGAACAACTAGACTAAGTGCCTCTGCAGCACTCAAGGGATTGGACTTAAGTTGGTGTGGTAGTGGTGGCACTGAGCCCAATGGAGCAGGGGTGCATCTCCCAGCTTGGTCTCCAGCAGAACCCGCTGCTGCTGCAGGAGAACTTTTTTTTTTATTCCCAAACAATGTGGCGGGCGGCACACCAGTCTCCTTGGTAACTTGCTTCTTCTGCTCCTTACTGGCAACTTTCTTGCTAGAGGAGCTACGGGGAACTTTTTTTGGGGCCATCTTCTTCAGATGTCAGAACAGCAGGCTGCAGTTGCACGAGTTGCAGAGTTGTCTTGTCTGTGGCCACACGTGACGTCGCGTGACGTTATGCTGCACACACACCGCTGCAGGACTTCTTCCTGGCAATGGTGGTTCTCTTGTGCACCTAAAAGCAATGGAAGACAGAGGAACATCAGTTATACACCCCAAGAAGTCGAAAAACACAGGCAAAATGGGTGCAGGCCTGAGAAAACTGCCTGCATTCAAAATGGCCCCTTGCCCCCCAGCACATGGCCAGGTCCTGTCTGTACCAGCACTCAAAATGGCCCCCACTCATATGGCCAGTCCCCATCAACACCCCAAAAAATCGAAAAACACACAAAAATCAGCACAATCCCATGCCAACCATGCCCTCAATGATGTTTAAATTCAAGACACCCCACAGAAAGTCTAGGCCCATGCACCACTGAGTACCACTGGGCATAATGGATGAAAGCTAGGCAAAATGGGTGCAGGCCAGAGAACACTGCCTGCCTTCAAAATGGCCCCTTGCCCCCCAGCACATGGCCAGGGCCTGCCTGTAAAGCCCTCAAATGGCCCCCACCCACATGGCCAGTCCCAACAGCACCCCCAAAAGTCAAAAAACACATAAGAAACAGCACAATCCCATGCCATCCATGCCCTCAATGATGTTTACATTAAAGAGACCCCACAGAAAGACTCAGTCCATGCACCACTCACTAGCCCTGTGCAAAAGCCCCCAACAGCAGCCAAAAAAATCGAAAAACACACAAAAATCAGCACAATCCCATGCCATCCATGCCCTCAATGATGTTTAAATTCAAGAAACCCCACAGAAAGACTAGGCCCATGCACCACGCACTAGCCCTGGGCGAAAGGCCCCAACAGCAGCCAAAAAAATCGAAAAACACACAAAAATCAGCACAATCCCATGCCATCCATGCCCTCCATGATGTTTAAATTCAAGACACCCCACAGAAAGACTAGGCCCATGCACCACTCACTAGCCCTGGGCAAAAGGCCCCAACAGCAGCCAAAAAAATCGAAAAACACAAAACATTCAGCACAATCCCATGCCATCCATGCCCTCAATAATGTTTAAATTCAAGACACCCCACAGAAAGACTAGGCCCATGCACCACTCACTAGCCCTGGGCAAAAGGCCCCAACAGCAGGCAAACAAATTCGAAAAACACACAAAAATCAGCACAATCCCATGCCATCCATGCCTTCAAGGATGTTTAAATTCAAGACACCCCACAGAAAGACTAGGCCCATGCACCACTCACTACTCCTGGGCATAATGGATGAAAGCTAGGCAAAATGGGTGCAGGCCTGAGGACACTGCCTGCATTCAAAATGGCCCCTTGCCCCCAGCACATGGCCAGGGCTGCCTGTACCAGCACTCAAAATGGCCCCCACCCACATGGCCAGTCCCCATCAACACCCCAAAAAATCGAAAAACACACAAAAGCACAATCCAATACCATCCATGCCCTCCATGATGTTTACATTAAAGAGACCCCACAGAAAGACTCAGTTCACGCACCACTCACTAGCCCTGGGCAAAAGGCCCCAACAGCAGCCAAAAAAATCGAAAAACACACAAAAATCATCACAATCCCATGCCATCCATGCCCTCTATGATGTTTAAATTCAAGACACCCCACAGAAAGACTAGGCCCATGCACCACTCACTACTCCTGGGCATAATGCTTGAAAGCTAGGCAAAATGGGTGCAGACCTGAGAACACTGCCTGCATTCAAAATGGCCCCTTGCCCCCCAGCACATGGCCAGGGCCTGCCTGTACCAGCACTCAAAATGGCCCCCACCCACATGGCCAGTCCCCATCAACACCCCAAAAAAATCGAAAAACACACAAAAGCACAATCCAATACCATCCATGCCCTCCATGATGTTTACATTAAAGAGACCCCACAGAAAGACTCAGTTCATGCACCACTCACTAGCCCTGGGCAAAAGGCCCCAACAGCAGCCAAAAAAATCGAAAAACACACAAAAATCATCACAATCCCATGCCATCCATGCCCTCTATGATGTTTAAATTCAAGACACCCCACAGAAAGACTAGGCCCATGCACCACTCACTACCCCTGGGCATAATGCTTGAAAGCTAGGCAAAATGGGTGCAGGCCTGAGAACACTGCCTGCATTCAAAATGGCCCCTTGCCCCCCAGCACATGGCCAGGGCCTGTCTGTACCAGCACTCAAAATGGCCCCCACTCACATGGCCAGTCCCCATCAACACCCCAAAAAATCGAAAAACACACAAAAATCAGCACAATCCCATGCCAATCATGCCCTCAATGATGTTTAAATTCAAGACACCCCACAGAAAGTCTAGGCCCATGCACCACTGAGTACCCCTGGGCATAATGGATGAAAGCTAGGCAAAATGTGTGCAGGCCAGAGAACACTGCCTGCCTTCAAAATGGCCCCTTGCCCCCCAGCACATGGCCAGGGCCTGCCTGTAAAGCCCTCAAATGGCCCCCACCCACATGGCCAGTCCCAACAGCACCCCCAAAAAGTCGAAAAACACATAAAAAACAGCACAATCCCATGCCATCCATGCCCTCAATGATGTTTACATTAAAGAGACCCCACAGAAAGACTCAGTCCATGCACCACTCACTAGCCCTGTGCAAAAGCCCCCAACAGCAGCCAAAAAAATTGAAAAACACACAAAAATCAGCACAATCCCATGCCATCCATGCCCTCAATGATGTTTAAATTCAAGACACCCCACAGAAAGACTAGGCCCATGCACCACGCACTAGCCCTGGGCGAAAGGCCCCAACAGCAGCCAAAAAAATCGAAAAACACACAAAAATCAGCACAATCCCATGCCATCCATGCCCTCCATGATGTTTAAATTCAAGACACCCCACAGAAAGACTAGGCCCAAGCACCACTCACTAGCCCTGGGCAAAAGGCCCCAACAGCAGCCAAAAAAATCGAAAAACACAAAACATTCAGCACAATCCCATGCCATCCATGCCCTCAATAATGTTTAAATTCAAGACACCCCACAGAAAGACTAGGCCCATGCACCACTCACTACCCCTGGGCATAATGGATGAAAGCTAGGCAAAATGGGTGCAGGCCTGAGAACACTGCCTGCATTCAAAATGGCCCCCTGCCCCGCTGGAACATGGCCAGGGCCTGCCTGCACCAGCACTCAAAATGGCCCCCACCCACATGGCCAGTCCTAACAGCACCCCCAAAAAGTAAAAAAACACATAAAAAACAGCACAATCCCATGCCATCCATGCCCTCAATGATATTTACATTAAAGAGACCCCACAGAAAGATTCAGTCCATGCACCACTCACTAGCCCTGGGCAAAAGGCCCCAACAGCAGCCCAAAAAAATTGAAAAACACACAAAAATCAGCACAATCCCATGCCATCCATGCCCTCAATGATGTTTAAATTCAAGACACCCCACAGAAAGACTAGGCCCATGCACCACTCACTAGCCCTGGGCAAAAGGCCCCAACAGCAGCCAAACAAAATCGAAAAACACACAAAAATCAGCACAATCCCATGCCATCCATGCCTTCAAGGATGTTTAAATTCAAGACACCCCACAGAAAGACTAGGCCCATGCACCACTCACTACCCCTGGGCATAATGGATGAAAGCTAGGCAAAATGGGTGCAGGCCTGAGGACACTGCCTGCATTCAAAATGGCCCCTTGCCCCCAGCACATGGCCAGGGCAGCCTGTACCAGCACTCAAAATGGCCCCCACCCACATGGCCAGTCCCCATCAACACCCCAAAAAATCGAAAAACACACAAAAGCACAATCCAATACCAGCCATGCCCTCCATGATGTTTACATTAAAGAGACCCCACAGAAAGACTCAGTTCATGCACCACTCACTAGCCCTGGGCAAAAGGCCCCAACAGCAGCCAAAAAAATCGAAAAACACACAAAAATCATCACAATCCCATGCCATCCATGCCCTCTATGATGTTTAAATTCAAGACACCCCACAGAAAGACTAGGCCCATGCACCACTCACTACCCCTGGGCATAATGCTTGAAAGCTAGGCAAAATGGGTGCAGGCCTGAGAACACTGCCTGCATTCAAAATGGCCCCTTGCCCCCCAGCACATGGCCAGGGCCTGCCTGTACCAGCACTCAAAATGGCCCCCACCCACATGGCCAGTCCCCATCAACACCCCAAAAAAATCGAAAAACACACAAAAGCACAATCCAATGCCATCCATTCCATCCATGATGTTTACATTACTGCCCCTGGGCAAAAGGCCCCAACAACAGCCCAAAAATCGAAAATCCCAAAATTGTAGTTGCAGCAACTGTAATGCCCCAAGCAAACTTACTTGTGACATTTCTAATCCAAAAGTGATCCAAAGAAAGTCAAAAAGGCCTCAAATCCAAATATCCAGCAGCATCCACAAAAAGTAATCCTTCCAGGTCAAGATCTGAATCAAAGTGACCAGCACATGAAGAAAGCACTGGGGGGCGCCTGCTGGACAGGAACAGGAAGTTGGAGACTGTGGGGCACTTCCTTCCCCCCCCCCCCCAAAATGGACTCCTTGCAAAAAAAAGTGCAGGCAAATGTCAACCTGAGGAGTTATTCTGATAAAAAGCATCATTTTCAGAAGGTTTATGCTGCTTGCTGGTGGATTTCTTGTGCAGAATTGCAAATTTTGTAATTTCACGAGTGCGAGATTGTTGCTTCCCGCCGCATCTACGTGTTCGCAATCGCGAACTCCCGCGATATGTGATCCCGGAACGGATTTTACGCCCATGCTTAATAAACACCTTCCGTTGAACAATAAATGGTAGCAAGCAACTTCTTAATAAGTCCAAACCCATCAAATTTTCTCAGCAATTAGATGTATAAAAAATGGTGAATCCACAGTGAAAGGGCCTTTAGCCAGCTTAAGGGGTTTGGAAATGGGGCTTATAACCCGTAGACCAGAAAAACCTACTGAAACATTACTATGGCCAGATAGACCTGCCCCGGGGACCAGTGAGTGGGAAATAGAGCTTTTCATTGCACCTGTATCTACCAAAAATTCCTTAGCTGAGCCATGCAAATCTGCTGTACCGTAAGGACCGTGCTGAGATACAGGTATCTGAACTGGTCCCTTACTTCGTCCCTGGCTGTCCTAGCTGTGGGGTATCCCTGTCACCTCATCCATATCATTGTCATCATGATAGTACTGACCAACCTTGTTATTAATAAAGTAGTTATTGTCTGGACGATCCTGTGAGGCTGCGCCGTGCTGATCTCTGTCCTTGCCACCAGCTCCTCGACCCGTCCACAAGAACCTCGTCCCATAGGGGCCATGACTTTCTGCAAAAACACCTGACACTCCCTATGCCAATTCCCCTCCTCCTTACAATATCCGCACTGATTTGGCCCTACAGTCATAGCAATCCAGCTGGTCTGTGGAAGGTGCCTGTCTGAACCACCTCGACCCCTACCAATCCTCCTATAAGCCTGCTGCAACAACACCTTTGTCTTCTACTCTTTCTGCTTTTTCTCTACTTTCTCCTCATTCTCCCTGTGCTCATAATTCTGCGCCAAACTCAATAATACAGAAGTGGAGGAAGAAGTCCAGGTGGTCTCCGAAGCCTGCAACCTATGTCGCAAACTCAGGAAGCAGGTTTGTAACAAATATATTGACAAACTATCGGACGCCTCCCTCCACCGACAAATCATGTCCGCTAAAATCCCAAAATACCCCATCAAAACAAGTGAAAAAGTCAGACACACTCTCATCATTCTTCTGGCAGTATGCCGTTAACTTGTCCCAATCTACCCTTCTCGGTGGACTAAGAGAGTGCATATACGTAATAATATGACCAGGCAAAGCTAGTATCTCAGACTTAGGCTTCTCACCAGGCTTCCTTTCTTGGTCCCATGCTTTAATCTGATCCCAGGGACCACCCAATTCCACAACGTGGTACTATGTGTGCACCGGCCTCCAGATATAGACGGGCACCAGTAAATCAAAGAACATTCCAATCGATGCAAGCGTCATCACTGTTGATGAAGAGGCCTCAGTTAATTCCTTAAAATATGCAGTGGGAGTTTTCCTATGGTCAGGTAGCTGAGTCTTAAGGGACAAAACCTCACTCTTTTTACATGGAGTATAAACCCATTGTTCTTGGAACTGAAGCTCTACCCTTGGTCTAGCAACAACATCATGCTGGTCCAGTTGCTCTGGTATTTTAAGGTGATATATTGGGTGCACCACCCTCATCGGAAACTGATACACAATCTTTGGGCTCTTCTCAAGCAGCCTACTTCGATAAGCAACCACCATCGCCGCAACATTACCAAGAATCCGACCAGGCACCATATCAGCTACATAGGCATGATCCTAATATCGTAGATAACCTGCGGTGCTGCCTCATTGAAACACTGCTCCTAAATCCCAATCAAAGTAGCCGACATTTGTTTAAGGGCATGCTGCTGTACAAAAGGCTCATGATTTTTCATCACATCCCATACATCCTCCATGCTGTAAATGGGGTTGTGAGCCCACTGACCTGCTTGATTGGCCACCAACGTTTTCTCGGCTTCTCTTACATCAGATCGTATCAACGTCCGTCCTAACTGGTCCTTGAATTTCATTCAGTTCCAATCCTCAGGGCCATGTACTGGCATCTCAATATTTTGTAACATCAGGGGATGGGGAAAGCAGTGGGAGTGATAACAGAGTTACGGGGCAATAACGTTGCTAGTGGCAGGTTCAGGGGCATAAGAGCTGACGAGACGGATGCTGAAACAGTATATGTTGCCAGAATGCTAACAGTCATAGTTTCCGCAGACAGCGGAGACAGAGAAAGGGCAGGAGGTGCTGTGACCAAGGCAGATGGAGCAACAGTAGCAGGGACAGAAAAAAATTTAATTTAATTGTGGGTTTATATAGCGCTAGAATCGACTCCCGGAGAAGTATCCCCGCGCTTCGACCGCTGGGGAACCCGTCCTGGCTCACCTTGAGAGATGGTCCCTAATGGGTATCTCTAAGGTGCGACCAAGCATCCCCGGTGGTCTGGGGGGGCCGTTGTGAAGATGAGGCAAGCTAATGCCCAGAGTTGCCGAGTGTTGTCCCTGACTGGAGTAGGCACCGAGGCGAGAATTATCGAGCCCGCTGACCCTGGTCCACGACCCTGCCGTGTCGGGAATCGAACCCTGGTCCCGGGCCGTCCTCTGCTTACGGGTCTGCCGCCTCTAACCAGTGAGCCACACCACTCCACAGAGGCAACAGGAACAGAGGAACCTAGTAACTGGGGCTGCGGGGGAAGTACAGGGTATACCCTCTGTGGGGCATACTGAGGCGGAGGACGAACATCTAGCAATTCCTCCACAAAAGTATAATTTTCTTCCCGAGCAATATAAAACTTTTCACATTGCAATCTAAACTTCCTATCTGCACACTCAATTCCCTTTTCTATTTTTTCTTTATTATGTGCTATGGCTTTCTGAGTCAACGACTGCATTCTCCCCTTTCGGACCTCTTTTTCTGCTTTCATTCATCTCTGTTGAGCTTCCTTCTGCCACGATCTGAGGGAATCAAACATCGACAGTCTACTCCTTTTTGCAAACCATTTATCCAGTAGAAAGTGTATTTTTCTGTTCATCAAAGGTGCCCGTCAAAGGCCACTGCAACTCAGCATTGTGCCTTGTATATTTGTGCCATAATGTCTTAAACATAATAGGGCCAAGGCCATGTTTCACATACATGTCGAAGTCTGGGATGCTTTCCGGAGGCGCTGGCTGACCTTCTTACAATCAAGAATCAGCAGAACAACAATGACAGCCTAAGCATAGAAACCGGCTAAAACATGACATTTTCAAAAGAAAACAAGCTCACTATTTACACCAAACAGATGGCTGCAAATACTTTTATCACAGTCCGTTCTCAAATGTCTCAAATACAAATCAAAAATGGTACCATGTTCATTAGGAACTCAAACAAATTCAAGCGCTTGTCCAAAAACAGTCCTCAGACCATGCCAAATACAAATCAAAATGCCACCATATCCACAAAGAACCAAAGCACACTCACCTGGTGCGCACAGGTCAAACAAAGTTATTCTCCACTGCTGACTCTTTGGACCAAAAAGTCAGATCCAAGGGTTTCACCATTCAGGTCCCCAGTCGGGATGATCACTGGATGAGGCACCGCCCGGTCAGACAGACGAGGCAGCTGCAAGTTCAAGACTCTCTCGTGCAGGTATCCCCGGTCCGCCCGCCCGACCCGACCCGACCCAACATGGCCCGCCCTGCTCACCTAGCCGCAGGATAGGATGGGTCATCCAATAGAGTCTCTGTTCAGGCGCCAATTGAAGGAAGTGACCCAATTAGGGTCACCTGGGTCATTCGATCACCTCTCATTCTTCCATACAAATGAAAAGTCGGTAAGACAGTAGAGAATACAAACCAAAGACATTTATTGATAGTACACTTGAGTGGAGGCCGGTGTGACCAGCCTCCTCAGATTGCAGCAGAGGGACTGACTTCAGTGAGCATGGTAAGAGATAAAGTACATTTCACACACCTCTAAAGACACACCCAGACTCGAATTTTCCAGTTAGTAGCTGGTGAACAAAGGAGATACAGAAGGATAGGTTGCAATCCTGAGACAAGGCACACATTATCTAAAAGTCAAGGTTACTCTGCCTACCCTCCCCGCTCTGATCAGTAGGAGCAGGCCTATCTAGACAGAAAAATATGTGATGAAAAACTGTCTATTCATTAGCACAGCAAAACTCTACCTCGGAGAAATACGTAAACAAGGAACACATTAGCAGCTGCTTTTCGGCGAGGCAGACAAAAAATGAGACAGTAGTTAGTTTTGATCATTGCTTAAAATGGTGGCTATTACAAAATGGCGCAGCGAATGCTAACTTAAATCTTCGGCGAAAGCACTTTTCCAGCCCGACACATGAAAACAGTAAAA
This sequence comes from Lissotriton vulgaris, assembly GCF_964263255.1. Classification (NCBI taxonomy): domain Eukaryota; kingdom Metazoa; phylum Chordata; class Amphibia; order Caudata; family Salamandridae; genus Lissotriton; species Lissotriton vulgaris. The sequence goes on from NC_141693.1 coordinate 880,340,106, forward strand.
ACAAGGAGAAATGAAACATTTCTCATCGATGCACCAGGGCAAGAACAGGTTTTCCCTGTTCTTAATTCTGGCGCTGCCTCCTATTTACGCCTCCTTTGTAAAAAGGGGGCAGTCTCAGAATCAATGGGTGTTGCAGTGGAACGCCCACACTAACACGCATTGCCCTCCTCTTTCACACTAAGCATAACATGAGAGGGGGCCTTATTTACAAGGCAGCGTTAAGCCACATTAAGTGGCCTAATGCTGCCTTGCAAATAAGGTGAAGCCCCTATCGCCACAGGAACGTTGCAGAAAGTGATGTTCCCGTGGCGATAGGGGCTTGCAAATAGACCCCTAAGTGAGCCATTGCCCAGAGTCACAGGGTGCTGAGCTAAGCTGCCACCAGGGATCGAACCGTGAGCCCCGTGCTCCGGAGTCAGCAGCTCTGGCCGTGATTCTTCATGTTTAAAAATTAGGCAGATTTGCTTTTTAATTTAAATATATCCACTGCAAGAATATTTACTGTTAATGAACAGCAAGTTTTATATATTCAACCTTTGTAGATGTTCAACATGGTTTCCAGATATGCAAATAAGGTTTCCACATTTTCCATTAAACACTGCTTAAATCATGGAGATAGTTGGGTGCTGAATGCAAATGAGCTCTGACTCTAGCACAGTAATACGTGGCTATATAAAACGTTGCAATGGGACAGCAACTTCCGAAATTAAACAGAAAAGTGTCTTATTTCACACATGTTTTGCAGTGACTTACTCTTTTAGCACTCCTTACTTACTCCTGAAATTCAGAAGTAAGGAAGATGACTACAAGAGTAACAACTACTTAGAGCTAAGTCTTTGGTAATTGGGTCCAATATGTGAAAAGGTTGATCAGTGAGGGGCATATTTACAAGGGAAGTGACGGAGTGAGGCTTTAGCCTTCCTGGTTTAACGCCTCAATGTGCCACTTCATAAACGCAGGGCTGCACCATATTTACAAGTATATGATGCAGCCCTGCATTCCCCTATGTGCTGGTGCTAAACTTAGCAGCCTAGCGCCAACGTAGGCACCTGTGCACCATAGTGCTGGGGTGTCTACGTTCAGGGCAAGATTGTTTATGTGCAGGAAGGTCCCCCTTCCTGCACATAAACAATTTTTTTAAGCTGTTTTGAAACTTCTATGTGTGCTGCTTAGTGCCCTGGAGCAATGAGTGCTCCTCATTGGCTAGGGTATGAGCAGATTTTTTAACATAAGAGAACACTTGGTCTGTGAGACAGGAAGAGAAAAAGGGAGGAGAGAAAAGGAAAAAGAACAGCTTCTGACAAAGAAGTGTCCCTTGTTATAGGATGGTTCCCCTGCTTCCTCACAGGGCAACCTCCTCGCACTATGAACTTGTCACAGTGGGAGCTACAACCCCCTCACTGAGAGGGAGGAGTTCAGGGATTTTTAGTTGTTTAGGAATAGGTATACAAAATATCCTATGTGAACCTGGTGTGGTGAGAAGAATAATAGTTAATGTGAAATAAAACTAGTTAGGCGGTGTGCACTTCAACTATATTCGGGCACCCTCCGACCAGGATTAAAACTATAAGAGACTGAGTGAGAGTACATGGTTGATTATAGGTAGACATGTTTCAGCCTAATACCCTCATAGAAGGTGTGGCGGCCTTCTGAAGGACCTCATGATAACTATTATGTGTAGATAGTCAATATCATTAAAAAAAGAGAAATATACAAAACCAGTGGTAGACACCCCTAAGTCAGTCATCCACTAGTTGGCACTGCCTATAAAGAATATTTTATTGCTTTTTTGCTTTGACCCTGTTTGCAGCCAAGGCTCTAATTGTAGCCCAAACAAACAAAACAAGTGAGATGTTATATAACACCCATATAACAGCTTACCTGCTATAGTCAGGCAACTGACCTCATCTATGCCTTGGCGCAAAGCTGAAGAGCAACCTGAGTCCTGTAAATGCAAAAGGACAAGGGAACGTTATCCAGAAACACTCGACTCATTGTTACATACAAAGCTATAAAATTGTGTGATTATTATTAAGCAGGTGAAATCTCTGGGTAAGACACAGAAGCAAATGACCCTTCTACTCATTAAAAAGGTAATGTCTAGCAAACGACTCACAGAAACTGCTAAATAATGGACCAGTATTCTAGATGTGTCCCGTTCCTATATAAGAGTGCATAGCACGTAGTATGATCAACATCTAATATGTAGGTGGGCACATTTAGCTATCATGGCTCTATAAGGTCCCAAACCATGGAAGAGCCGGTAGATGTAGGTGGGGAAAGACAAAAAGTTAAAAGTATTTAGTTTGTCTATAATAGTAGCGACAACCTACAAACACACTTGTCACAAGTTAGAAGCTAATACACAACTATGTGCTGATATGCGGCAAACAAAATACACAGTAGCCGTCTTTCTGTATTGGCAGCAAATCCTCATGATTAAATAATCTAACTTAGAGAGTCAGCATACCTTTTTCGCCCTGTGTTACTGACATGCTGTGTGCCGCAGATAGGAAAGGTTCACAGTCTCAATGAAACCGGAAGAAAAAGGAAAGCTGGGAAGAGACATAGAGCACCAAAGGACATCCCTGACGAACGCGTCAACGGAACTAAAAAAGAGTGGGAGTAGTAGTTTTTGGTGCCACAGAGAGCATGTTACGCTAGTTTCAATGTAATTGCGATGTCATGAATGTGTGCGCATCTATGCTGTTGGAGACTAGTCTTACTATATGTAAATAAAAGTCAAGAGTCAACATGGTCCTCTGTGCCATTCTACTCCATATTTGTCTCTAGCTGCTATATGTCCCCTCGCTGACATTGTCCATGGAGGGTATATTGACTACTTACACTGGCTTTTTATATCTCAGTGACCTACATATGGAAGTCCACTTGTCCGCTATAGTCCCTAATGTCGAATAAATGTTACTCAGGGAGTTCAGTTGTTTAATCATGTACAATCTATATGGGAAGAGCGGGATATCCACATAAGATTGAGGCTTCTCACCACTGTTATTAGGGACCGCCATGTAGATAGAGGGTTTTTTACAGTGTATTTCCTTGAACAAATAAATACCACTAAGCCAGCGAATAGCAGTATGTTGTATGTGGATAACACAGACTGTGGTCATGCCAAAAGAAGACATGTACCGTGTGGTTAAGAGACTGGAGTCCAGGGACTGTCATTATTAAGTCCCTGTTTATCACTGCCCAATCTGAATACCTACTTCTGTTCAATTCTGAATAGGTGCTGTGGAATATCAGGGACAGACTGAGAGATCAACGTCTTGTCCAATACAGTCCATGTAAGATTGTCCGCTTGATGCCCCTTCTCCAAAAAGTGTGAGGTCAATTTAGTAGCCTGTTTGGCACAGCTAATGGTCCTCTTATGCTCCGTTATACAAATTTTAACCTTGCGTGTTGTTATCCCAACATACTTTAGGCCACAAGGACAATTCATCAAGTAGATCACCTGTTCACTATCACAGTTGGAGTGGGTCTCTGCTTCCATGGTTTGGCAGTACCTATGTCAACATTTGCTGTGTGTGATGTCTGGATACATACAGTACAAGAACCACATTGGAAGTGTCCCCTTACATATGGTAGATTCCATAGAGTGTTCTGTTGTTGGCCAATCGTAGTCGTTGGTCTAGTACAGACCAGTTTGTCTTTTAGATTCATACTCCTCTTGAAAGCAAAAAGTATTTAGGGAGTGTTGCTGACCCTTTATTCAGGATATGTCAATTATGGTTAATGGACTTACGAATTGTCCCTGAAGCATTGCAAAAGGTGTTGACACAGACCAGCCATTCAGATGATTCTTCAGTGGATGTGATTCGAGCAAGGCTTCCTGATTGTTATTCCTATTTCTTAAGAAGCTGACTTTCTGGTAAACACAGATCCGGTGGTACCATATTTCTATGTTCTATCAAAGATTCACAAACCACAAAGGCCTCCGCTAGGATGCCCGATTATTTCTAGAATTAAGGTCCCTTTTAGAACTACTGTCTCAGTTTGTGGATTTCTTTCTGCAGCCTTTAGTGCGTGACCTGCCCACTTTTTTGTAGGACACAAAGGGTGTACTGAGCTTGATCTCTGAGACCGAATTTGACATAAGAACAGATTTCTTCTGAACGACTTAATGCAGGTGGGTATTGATGATCCAAAAGCAGGAAAGAGGGTTTCCTTATATGAGTTTTGAATTTCTGTATGTCATAACAATTGCGCTGTACTCTGAGGAACTGTCCAAATGGGAGATTATCCCTGAGAGATTTAGGACGAAAACTTGTACATGCAAGTAAGGCATTCCAAGCCATAGGCTTCCTCTATAACTCAGTCTGTAGTGTCCCAGTGGTAAAGGAGTATATCCAGAGGTCAAAAAAAGAAGACATTCCTTGTTGTACTCATGGGTAAATTTTAGGAAGGAATTGCGCGTGTTCAGCCAGTCGTGAAAGGCAATTATGGATGCAGCATCACCTTGCCAGATGACCAAAATATAATCAATGTATCATTTCCATGTAATGATGTTACAGTGGTAGGGGTTATTTGGTGTCAAAACCTCCGCTATCTCGAAAGAGTGCATATAAAGATTAGCTAGACTGGGAGCGTATGTGCTGCCCATTGAAGTTCCAGAGACTTGTAGATGGAGATCATTCTCAAATTGAAATAAATTTTCTTACATAGCTAGTGTAGCACACTGGATTATGAATGGTATCTGTGTCATGGTGTCTAGGTCTTTAGACTTTAGCAAGTCATCAATAGTAAAATGGGTCTAGTCCTGAGGGATGCAGGTGTACAGAGACTCTACATCAAACAACACCAAAGAAATCTGTTCTTATGTCAAATTCGGTCTCAGAGATCAAGCTCAGTACACCCTTTGTGTCCTACAAAAAAGTGGGCAGGTCACGCACTAAAGGCTGCAGAAAGAAATCCACAAACTGAGACGGTAGTTCTAAAAGGGACCTTAATTCTAGAAATAATCGGGCATCCTAGCGGAGGCCTTTGTGGTTTGTGAATCTTTGATAGAACATAGAAATATGGTACCACCGGATCTGTGTTTACCAGAAAGTCAGCTTCTTTTGACGTAAGTCAACCATTGTCCTTGGCCCACTCAACCATGGAGATAATGGTTGTCAAGAATCTGTTGGTGGGGCCCATATTCAAAGGACGATAAGCTCTCCTCATGCCCAATTGTCTCAGACAGTCTTCTCTGTAGGAGTCCATAATGACAATAGCACTTCCCTTATCTTCCGGTTTTATGGTGATAGATTCATCCGTGCTCAGAGTTTTCAGTGCTAGTTGCTCACTGCGAGATAGGATGCAGCAAGATTGCTTTTTCTATATAATATTAAGTCCAAAATCCTTCATTACTGCTCTCTCAAAGGTCACAACCTTTGGATGTATAAGGTGCAAAAGAAGGTCGTACACCATTTTTGCAAAGATTGGTGTTCGATGGTTGCTCATTGGCCCCAAGGTTTTCTTTATCAGCAAAGAAAAACTGCAAGTGTATCTTCCTAAAGAATTGTAATGATTCTTGATGAGTCGGGAAGGAATTACCTTGGTAAGTGGGGATGAACTATAGACCTCTGTTGAGTAGGTTGGATTCATCTATAGTCAAGCCGTGTTTGCTCAGATTAACAACTAGATCGCCTCATTGCTGGTGCCTAGTTGGGAACTGGTCTTTGTCCTACTCCGAGTGTTGGGTCCCGACATTGGTGGACTCCAATAAACAGACGTGTGTTATCTTCTTCTTCCTACGAAATCTATGTTCAACCCTCCTATGCACCTTATACCTCTATAGGTTGAGATCTTTGAGAGAGCAGTACTGAAGGATTTTGGACTTAATAATATGCAGGAAAAAAAGCTATCTCGCAATGAGCAACTAGCCCTGAAAACTCTGAGCATGGATGAATCCACCACCATAAAACCTGCAGATAAGGAAGGTGTCATTGTCATTATGGACATCACCACCTACAGAGAAGAATGCCTGACCCAATTGGCATGAGAAGTGTTATGCGCACTCTGGAGATGGACCCCACCAAAAGACTCTTGACAACCATTACCTCCATGGTTGAGCGTGCTGACTTTCTGGTAAACAAAGATCCGGTAGTACAATATTTCTATGTTCTAGAAAGATTCACATACAACAAAGGTATCCACTAGGGCGCCCGATTATATCTGGAATTGTCTCCTTTTTAGAACCACTATCTCAGTTCGTCGATTTCTTTCTGCGGCCTTTAGTGTGCCCACTTTTTTACAGGACATGAAGGATGTTCTGGGCTTGATCTCAGAGACCCAATTAAATATAAGAACAGATTTCTTGGTGTCCTTTGATGTAGAGTCTCTATATACCTGCATGTCCCAGGATCAGACCCTCTCCGCCATTGATGACTTGCTACGGTTATAGACCTAGACACCATGACACCGAAATGCAGGGAAGTGCACTTTAAAAGAGATTCCTTCAGGTGTCTTGGATGTCCACAGGCCCTGGACGGGTGCCTGTACAGAGCACAGGCACGGACGCTGCAGCAGACGAGCAGGGTGAAGAGATCAGGAGCAGCAGGAGTCTTCCTTTGCCACTGGATTCAAGCTAGCCTGGCTGATGAGGGGTGTTACCACGAAACCGGTCCCAGGATGCTTCTTTCCGGTCCAGGGAGGACCTGGCTTGACAGTTCGGTCGTGACTGTTCCCATGAGGCACAGGGTCAAGACTGATTTGCATTTGTCTGGGTCTGGACTGGGGTGGTGAAGTGAGCTAAATAACGATGATAGATTCAACCCGGATCTGTGACTGGGGGTGAGTGTCTGAAAGGTTTCAGTACTCCGTCCATCATCTCCCTTAGTATGCTTTGTTTGCCCTAGTTTGGCAGTGTATGCCCAAACGTGGGTCCCTTGCTCATGGAGGGAAGTGACTCCTTCATTTTAAAGGAGATTCCATCAGGTGTCTTGGATATCCTCAGGCCCTGGATGCGTTACTGTATGGAGCACAGGCATGGAGGTTGCAACAGACCAGCAGGGTGAAGAGATCAGGAGCAGCAGGAGTCTTCCTTTGCCACTGGATTCTAGCTAGCCTGACTGATGAGGGGTATTACCCCGACACCGGTCCCAGGATGTTTGTTTCCGGTCCAGGGAGGACCTGGCTTGGCAGTTCGGTCAGGACTATTCCCAAGAGGAACAGGATCAAGACTGATTTGCATATGGCTGGGTCTGAACTGGGGTGGCGAAGTGAGATAAAGAACAATGATGGATTCATCCAAAATTGTGACCTGGGGTGAGTGTAGGTACAATTTCAGTTCTCTGTCCATCCTCTCCTTGTGTTTGCTTTGTCTTCCCGGTTTCAGCCTTGATGCCCAGAGTGAAGTCCTGCGAAGTCCAGAGTGGCCAGACAGTTGCCGCTGACATGGTGTCTGAATTGTATTGTGTCCCACGATGAATCTTGGAACCCACCCACAGTTAACCTCCTAAATACCCTAAGGAAAGGGTTGGGACGATACAGGGGTCCCTCCCTAAGGAGGGCTGTACAAGGGGATGGATACTCCCCTGTCTTTGGTCGAGTTTCACGTCAGAGTGGGAGCCAATGTCTCCCTGAACTGGTTTGAGCTGAACTATGCATGGAGGCACCAAATGTGCCCTGCCTGCAGACTATGTGGCGCTGGAAAGCACTCCCACCATGCCCCAATACACTAAACCCGGTCTGGGAGGAGGTCACACCTCCCTGTGACAGGATGCCTGTTGTTCTGCCTTCCCCTGCACAAGCTTGGCTCAGCAGCAGAAGGACAGAATCATGTCTCTGGTCGGCAGCAGACATGTTGTGCTGTCCGGGTCTAAAAGACTGGTATAGGGATCAGTGAGGACCTAATTTTATTTATTTATTTATTTTTAACATTTCTAAAGCGCTGCTTATACCCGTAGGCGTCTTGGCGCTGTAAGCCAATTATTTGTAAATGACTCTGAGCATGATTGACTATTGAGTGAACAACCAGGTTTTCAAAAGCTTACGGAATTGAAGGAGGGTGGGACTTCGCTTGATGTTGAGAGGCAGAGTATTCCATAGCTTGGGGGCGGCCACCAGAAAGCGGCGATCGCCCCAGGTGACAGTTTTGGTACGGGGGGTAACTAATTGGTTTAGGGTGGCTGACCTTAGGGCTCTGGAAGGTTTGTGCAATTGTAGTTGGTCTCTTAAAAACTGGGGGCCTTGGTTGTTAAGTGCCTTGAACACAATACATAAAGATTTGAATTGGATTCTTTTCTGCACAGTGAGCCAGTGAAGGTCTCTAATGCTATTGGAGATGGATTCGAATTTGGTTTTGCCTGCAAGCAAACGTGCTGCGGCGTTTTGAATGGTCTGCAGTTTGGTAATGACTCTAGATTGAGCATTTAGAAAGAGACCATTACAGTAGTCCAGGGAGGACAAAACAAGAGAGGTGACCAGTGTCTTGATGGCTGATTCAGGTAGAAAAGGGTGTATTTTCCTGATCATCTTAAGCTTTAGATGTGCCGAAGACACCGTTTTATTGGCATGGTCCATAAAATTTAGGGCATCATCGAAGATGATGCCAAGGTTCCTGACTTTGGTAGCAGGGATAGGAGGCATACCAAAGGTGTCAGGCCACCAGCTTGAAGGCCATGCTGGCAGGAGGGTTCCAAAAATGAGTACCTCTGTTTTGTCAGAATTCAACTTTAAACAGTTGGTTGACATCCAATCTCCTATATCTAAGAGTCTTTTCTTGAATTGTTCGGCCACTTGATCTCCGTCCCCTTTGATTGCCAACACTAGTTGGGTATCGTCGGCGTAAGAGGTTAGGCTCATCCCATGTGCTTTGATGGTTTTAGCAAGGTCCGACACGTAGATATTAAACAGTGTCGGACTCAGGGATGAGCCTTGAGGGACGCCGCATGGGGCTGAGAGTTGGGCCGATTGAAAGGGTCCTAGGATGACTGCCTGCGTTCTTTTGGCAAGAAAGGACGCGATGAGGTTTTTGGCAGTGTGACAGATTCCAAAACCCTCGACCCGGTCGACCAAGATGGTGTGGTCGACCGTGTCGAAGGCTGCGGATAGGTCTAACAAGACCAGAATGGCTGTGCCCCCCTGGTCCCTGATTACCCTGATATCGTCAGCCGCTTTGATCGGGGCTGTCTCTGTCCCATGGAATTTCCTAAATCCGAACTGGGTATTATCTAAGAGCTGATGTTTTTCTATAAACTCGGTAATCTGGGAATTCATTGTTTTTTCAAGCACTTTTGCCATGAAAGGGAGGCTTGCAATGGGACGGTAATTTTTTAACTCACTTCTATGCCTACTGAGCATATGTGTAATTATATATTGTAAGTGGCCTAGCCCCTTCTCAGGCAACTAGGACTCTTACATGCACCAACCATGACAATTGTCATATGCGATATGTTCAATATTTAATAAACCGTTATACAAATCAATTTCAACTGAAAGATTTTGGGGGTATACATAGATATATAAATCATACATTTGATTATAGTAAGTACAGCTTGTTTTCATACATTAAAGCTGATATGAACTTAAATAAGTACTTCAATTTAAAAGTACCGACATTCCAACCCTATGCATTTCGGGACCAAGTCCCTTCTTCAGGGGTTATTGAAAAATATCTGAATTATTGCTGCCGCAAACTTAGGTTCATAAATCTTTACACGTGTCACAACGATAAGTTAAAGTGGTACGTGGATGTGATCAAAAGAAGGTAGAGGCAATAGAATGAGCGATCAGTCAATGAGATTTCAAGGAGTCCGGAGTTACTGATAATTGAGAATCCAACATTCAACGGTGGGAGAGTTCGGTAACAGTGCTGTAATCAATCTAATGACTCATGGCAATCTTTAACAAGAGCAACTGGCCGGCGGGTTGATATACATTGTGTACTTCAGTACCAACACGAAATCAATCTTGACGAAGAAATAACAAAGTCAATCTAATAACTCGTAACAGTCTTTAGTATGAAGCAACTGGTCGATGGGTTGGTAGATATTGTGCACTTCAGTACCAGCACAAGATTAATCGGAATAGTGAAATATAACTCCTATACTTGCGTCTTGCTCCAAGCACCAAACGCCAGGAATGTCAGTACTTTTAAATTGAAGTACTTATTTAAGTTCATATCAGCTTTAATGTATGAAAACAACTGTACTTACTATAATCAAATGTATGATTTATATATTCATGTATCCCCCCAAAATCTTTCAGTTGAAATTGATTTGTATAACGGTTTATTAAATATTGAACATATTGCATATGACAATTGTTACAATAACTGGGTACCTTAGTGCTACATACTAGGGACTGATAAGGGGACCCCAGTATCCAATCTGGGATGTACCTAAGTATTACCATTACAATTTAGGGGAGAAAGCAGAAAGACTAGGGTCCTGATTAGCAGGATCCCAGTCAGACTAGTCATAAACAGCATTACGTCAAGCAAAAAGTGGGGGTAACCATAGAAGCAGATCCTACTTTCCCTCAACTGAGATATGAAAAGCCACTATAAGTAGTCAATATACCCTCCATGGACAATGTTATCAATGGGACATATAGCAAGCAGCAAGAGACACATATGAAGTAGAATGGCATGGAGGACCGTGTTGACACTTTACTTTTATTTACATTTAGTAAGACTAGTCTCCAATAGCATGCATACGCACACATTAATGACATCGCAATTACATTGAAACTAGCGTAACATGCTCTCTGTGCTGCCAAGAACTACTACTCCCACTTTTTTGTAGTTCTCTTGACGCGCTCATCAGGGATGTCCCGTTACATCAAGGCGCTCTACGTCTCTTCCCGGCTTTCCTTTTTCTTCCGGTTTCATTGAGACTGTGAACCTTTCCTATCTGCGGTGCACGGCATGTCACTAAAACCGGGCGAAAAAGATATTCTGACTATTTTAGTTAGATTATTTAATCATGGGGATTTGCTGCCACAAGGGCAAGACGGATACTGTATATCTTGTTTGCCGCATATCAGCACATTGTTGTGTGTTATCTTCTAACTTGTGACAAGTTTGTATGTAGGTTGACGCTACTATTATAGACACGGCCAAAATGCTTTTAACGTTTGGACTTTCCCCAACTACATCTACCTGCTCTTCCAGGGTTTAGGGCCTTATAGAGCCACAATAGCAAAGTATGCCGACCTACGACTTACCCAGAGATTTCACCATCTTAATAATAATTACACCATTTTATAGCTTTGTACGTAACAAGGAGTCAAGTGTTTCTCAATAGTGTTCCCTTGTCCTTTTGCAATTACAGGACTTGGGTTGCTCTTGAGCTTTGCGCCAAGGCATAGATGAGGTTAGTTACATGACTATAGTGATTACGCTGTTATGTGTGTGTTTTATAACACCTCACTGAGTTTGTTTTTTTGGGCTGTAATTAGGGCCTTTGGCTGCAACCAGGGCAATAGCAAAAAACCACAAAAAAAATATTCCTTTCCCCTTTCTTTTTTAACTGATGCCATGCTGAGATTGAAATTGATGTAAATAACTGTACACTGTCACATTCTTTATAGGCAGTGCAAACCAGTAAACGACTGACTGAGGGGTGTTTACCCCTGGTTTTGTATATTTGTGTTTTCTTTATGATATTGACTACCTACACTCGCAATAGTTGTCATGTAGTCCTGAAGATATAATCTCACTCTGTCTCTGTTAGTTTTAATCCTGGCCGGAGGGTGCCTGAATAAAGTTAATGCGCACATCTCCTAACTAGTTTTATTTCACATTCACTCTTATCCTTCTCACCACACCAGGTTCACATAGGGTATTTAGTATACCTATTCCAAAACAACCTCAACATACCTGAGCTCCTCCCTCTCAGTGAGGGGATAGTAGTCCACCCCTTAATTAGGTCACAGTGCGATGAGGTTGCCCTATGATAAAGCATTCCACCCTTGGGTGGATGAGGGGAACAGTTCTATAAAATGGACACTCCCTTAGCATAAGCTGTTCTTTTTCCTTTTCTCGCCTCCCTTTTTCTCTTCCTGTTTCACAGTCCCATGGGTTCTATGTGTTATGAATCTATTGTTTGGGGACATAACCCTTACTGGTCTTTAAATGCCTTTGGGACCCTCCTTTGGTATTACGCAAGACCAGATTTTCCCTGGTCTTAATTTTGGCGCTGCCTCCTATTTACACCACCCTTGTAAATAGGGGGCAGCGTCAAAATCAATGGGTGTTACAGTGGAACGCCCTCCGCAAAACCCATTGCCCTCCCCTTTCACTCTAAGCATAGCGTAAAAGGGGGCCTTATTTACAAGACAGCGTTAAGCCACGTTAAGTGGCTTAATGCTGCCTTGTAAAATGAGGTGAAGCACCTATCACCACAGGAAGGTCGTAAAAAGTGATGTTCCCATGGCGATAGGGGCTTGTAAATATGCCACTGAGTTTTTCAAATTAGTCGTAGAAGAAAAGGATCCTTGAAAAGGATAGTAATCACAAAAGAGCGCTACTGACACTGTTAGAATACACACATTGAAGAAACACACAATCAGCATTGATGTATAACTGGTTCACTGCCTTGCAAACCTAACTTACAGCTCTGGTTTGAGGTTAGTTTTGCATGCAAGTTGCAAGGACAGAATAACAACCAATATTAGTAAAAGCTATGTCAATTGCAGGGTAAGACTTTAGTAAGTAGGAACGATGCACACATTAAAATTAGAATTATGTTTTTCTTGCAGCCTCACCAAGAAGGCACAGTTACATTTACTAGTTTTGTATTGGTACTTGTTCAGTCCTTTCCTACCTCTGACTGAAACAACATCTATGACTTTGGTACCACAAATACAGACATGATACACTGACCAGCCCCAACACACAGTAATGTCTAATGAAATAATTGTGCACATGCATCAAATGCTTCTCAGCAAGACAACACTCACTAAGCTTCAGTCACCAAAGTAGAGTGGAAACAAAGCATCTTGCGAATGACTTTGAAAATATTTAAATGTCTGGAGCCACCACTCACACAATCATGCAAACCGCCATGATAAAAACACAGTGGAGCCCAACCTCATTCAATGTACTAAGACAACTCCATGAGCACCATTTAATCCCCTCCCTTTTATTCCACCATCACAGCACTTTACCTCTCTGCCAGTCCCAGTTGCAGTGAAATGGGGTGGTTTAGAAGGCCAATTTCCATTCTGTGCAGATAAATAGGGAATCTATGTTGAAGTAGTTTTTGTGGGATTTCCAAAGATTCACTCCCACCAGCAAGACAACAACCTCTTGTCTTGATTCCCTGATAGTCTGTCTTCACAATCTACAACAGGCCATACAGGTGTTGTGGCTCTGTATTAATGTATTATTCTGAAGGTCAGGTATGACTGGCTCTGGCCCTAATATCTGGTGTATAGTACATGTCCTTCAATTGTGTTCTAAGCTTTGTTGGTAACAAGTGGAATTACCTCAAAAGTGGTCATTTGACTTGGTAACCATGATACAATTCAGACGATTACCTAATCTATAGGGAGTTGCTGCCTTGATCAGGACAATACCCTGAGTTTCAGCAAAATCCTCTCTTTCGAGCCGAGTGAGACTGAGGTGAAGAAGTCTCACAGCCCTAAGTCAGTCGTATCTCTTAGAAAGACTGACTTAAGTCTGGCAACATCATTGCAAATCTAGCCCTTCAACATATTATTCATCTTATTAGAACCTTGTTAGACTTGCCAGCCTTAGGGTGGTCTTCCCCCAAATGTTTTGCCTTCTTCCCTCATCAGCTACAGCCTGCAGCTTCGCCGCGCTGACGATTTTCAACTTCCAAAAAAGAGACTAGGTCTAAAAGTAGAAATCTTCACCTCGATTTGTCTGGCTGCTCCCCGGCGATGTTGCCTCCTTGGACACTGCTGGCTGCCTTGCCCAGCTGAACTTTACCTTATCAGAAATTGTTTTCCACAACATTTCTTCTAAGCCCGAAGGGAAGCAGAGACTGGGCCCAATCTAATTCATGCACCTGGACCGCCCTCCAACCCAGTCAGCCATAACATTTGACTTTGCCCCTGTCTTTTGCGACTAGATGTCTGAGGTTGGTGCTTTGATCTCTTAGGTGCTATTTTACCTTCACACTTTAAAAGTTCATAACCCGGTTTCGCTGAATAGACTTTTGTAGCTTTGGTGCCAAATAATGTATTAATAATTACTCCAGTTTTTTAAATTAAAATGGGATTTTTGTTGTGTTGTGTTTTAAATGTATTATTGTTTAAATGCTGCATAAGTACTTTCCACATTACCTGTGAATTAAGCTTGACTGATTTTGTGCCAAGCTAACGAAGGGTTAAGCACAGGTTAATTTTGTGACTTTTGTGGTTCACCCTGACAGGGATTGTGGCTGTTTTTTGAGTAAGGTTTTACCCCTCCCCACCAACCAACATCCCAGTTTCTCACAATCCTGATTAAATGTACTTGTTATTAAATCAGATTTTAAATCCAATGATGGAAAAGGAGAGATGGGTAAAAACAGGGCTCCCAGACGTGACTTACTACAGAGAAAAGGAGAGATGGGTAAAACCAGGGATCTAACTCTCCTGTGGGCAATTGGAATAATTTGCTTTTAATTGTCCACATCCGCTGGAAAACAGTTTAGCTCATCCCAGAAAGCTGGACCATGGACAAACACATTGATTCCTGATGTGTCCACTTACGACAACGGAGCATACTCCTTACTTCAAGTAGTTATTGCCACAGAGAGAGGTTCACTTCCAGTGCACGCCTGAGTAGATTCAAGAGTTCTGGATGTTATATGGACAATAGGTTTCCATAAATCTGAGCTTCCTGTTTGAGACAAACTTGTAAAAGAGAACATACTAGAAGGGATAATATCATTTTAACTTCAAGAGCAGCATGTAAAGAGACCTTTGCTAGTGGAGCCGGCATTGTTGATGAAATCTATTTTGACTAGATACACTTTCTTTTCCAATCAAACTTGGTATTAGCTGGCTGATACTTCATAATCCCAGTATTGAATGGGACCGAAAGATTACCTTTGCTTCCTCTTTTGGGGAAAAAACTCAGATTTTAGATTAAGAAGCACCAAAAGACTTAAGTTTTTACCTGCTTCACTTTGCAACAATTGTCACTTCTGACTTTGAAGGAACCAAGAACGAGAATAAGATCCTGGCACCATATAAAGAATTCACTGATGTATTCAGGAAGAAAGGAGTTAATTCCCATTATCCTCCTACAAAATCTGACTTCAAGATCAACCTAATTCCAGGAGAAGCAATCCTGCATTGATGCATCTATCCATTAACAGTATGAGAAGATGAGATTTCAACAATAAGGCCATGTAAGACAATCTTAAAAAGGGATTTATTCAGCACTCAACTTCACCAGCAGTAGTATTGTTTTCTTTTGTTGCCAAATCCAATCTGAAACTCAGACTCTGTATCAACTACTGGGATCTCAGTGCAATCATTCATACACTCTTACCCTCATTTCCATTTACCTTGATCAGGTCAAGTCAGGCAAGATCTTTACAAAGTTAGATCTCAGTGGTGCTTTCAACCTAGCAAGCAAATGTGAAAGGAATGTAATGCCCTTCAGCCTTTGCAACATTCCCACCACCGTCCAACAGTTTGTTAATGATATTTAGAGATATACTATTTTGTTTTAAATATATTTTTATTAGCATAACATTATACCATTTCTACATGAGGTATTAAACAAATACACAGTTAGAGAGCTGACCAGATATCTGCGAATTAGGAGGACCATAAGATTCGGTATTACTGGTAGTTGTTCCTTTTTAACTTTTGAAACATTGGCCACAACAGAACTTTAAGGGGCAAAACTGCTCCACCCTTCCCATCATTAACTTAGCTTAAATTTTGGTGAAATAAATTCCCACATTTCGCCAAGTATCACAACAATGTCCTCTCATTTACAGTATGTTATTATAGGGAGAGTATCAAGTGGGCCCCAGCAGGGACATAGAAAAAAACCTTTGCACTGGCAATACTCTAAAACAAGGATACATGAACAAGAGTAAAGTACACATGAGATCTAATAAAGGCGTAGCTTAAGGTGGAAGCTCATCATCTTTTGTGTTTAATGTCTCCTATATCACATACCAGCAGTGAGAGATATATTATGTCATAAGGCCTGATCCTTCTTCCATGTGCAAGTGCTGGCTTTCAGTTTCCATATGTAGAAAACAGTGGTTCACACGGAACTCATTCAAAAGAAAAATCAAATCTACATAACAGCAAGTTACTGTAAATGTTATGATACATGTAAGTCATTTCAATCGTTCTATTCTCACAAAGTAGTTTTATTACAACATAAGCCACATTTCTCATTCGGAAGCGTGTATAGGAGTGAAGAGGTTGTTCTCTGTGCAAGAACCCATTTCCAAAGTTGGTTAAACAATTATACAAAGTTCAAGATTAAGTTTTTGATGTACAAACATCTGCAAAAAGTCTATAATATGATTACAACAGGCCCATAGTCCCCTTTTTGCATACAATTCATGGGACAGCAATCAGTTTGTTACGTCAATAATGTTTCGACCCCACATAGAATCCCAAAGTCTCATCAGGAGGAACATGTACCAGGGAAACATCTGTTGAAGCCCATGGCAAAAATAACACACTTTGTTATAATTCCCAATGTACCCCAATATAGGCCTGGGTAGACTTCTAACCTTTCACCTATATTTACCCTGCAATTGTACTACATAATATTTTTGGTGCTGACCTTTTACCTAGTTAGATGCTGCATAAATGTTTTGTGGTGTTCTACGAAAACTAGACTCATTTATTATGCATAAGTATTCTCAGAATCACAGCAGGATAACCATCTTGTGAATAATAACTGTGTTAAAGGCTCATCACTATAGTTATCGTCGGCCAACATGACACAGCAAGGTAAAACCCCTGAGGGTACCTTTTGGGTATATAAGCACCACATCTTCGCTGAACCAGGCAGAGGAGAAAGACTTCCATGCTGAAACACTGACATGAGACGATGAGGTCCCTGCACGCACATACACCAGTATGCATGGTCTGACATCCCTCGTGGGGTGTCCAACTCGAGACCAAGATCAGGTCCTTCATATTCTCACATCAGGTAATGGGGTTGGCTCTTTTCTAGAGGGATTCTTGGCTACACACCTACATAAATGCTAGGTACACTTGGGTACATCTGTTTAGGGTTAGCATTGTAGGAGTACGCATTATTACTGTCACGTATTTATATGCCTGCATATATTCATTGTTTTTGAACTATGGTAGAATTCTACCATCTGTTTAGTCTGTTGATGCTTATAACGTATATATCTGTTTCTGTCTTATGGCTGTTGCAGCACACGTATTTTACACTAGAATGATGCTTGTTCAATAACTACTTATTGAAAACGTCCCCATAGTTTATTCTATGTTTCACTCTGAGACAAAGTGAGCATGAGTGACTGAGCAAAAAGTACTGTACTGTTTCCGCGATCCCTGAGGGGTCGGGGTTGTCATGTTTGATAGTTACCAGAAACTATTCACTCCTTAGCAAGAGGGGCACATAGCGGCACTGTGAGCTAGCTGGTCTACAGGCGAACATATCCAGTATGGGGTCTGGAATCAGTCTGGACACCAATCCCACAGTTTATGTTGTCTAAACGCAAAGATCCTATATGGATTTATAGGAACTACACAACAACTTGGGCAGACTGTGAATACAACGTGCAGGGTTCAGAGTAAAATCACCTCAGTGTCAATTCAGAAATATATAAAATTCACTGGTTCATGAACCAATGGGTAAAACCGCACAGGCGATGTACGGCTTTACAAGGAAGTCATGTTTCTTGATATAGTTTCAGTTACCAGAAACTGAAAATTGGCTCAGAGGGAAGGTAAATGTTTTCCCAAAATCATAGTAAGATTTGTGCTAACTTGAGTAAAGCCAAGGCTATGAACTTTCCGATAGCTTTGTCTGATTTAGACAGTGAGAGAAGGCTGAGCACACAAGTATCCAAGGTGTTACATACTGTTCTGCCGATGCCTAATTAAATGCTGTGGTTATGTCTTCCCTGAAAGAATGCAGTAAGGGATAAGCCCAAAACTTGTGTGAAATCAGCGTCGGGTACCCTGCATTGAAGGCAGATAATGAGGCCCTGGGGAAGATCTCATTGATTCTACTGGGGGTAAGATACGCTATGTTTATTATGTTAAACTGAATTAATTTCTAAACTGCTGCAGCTTTTCCACCCCAATGCTGAGCGCTTTTATGGCTATTTGGGGTGCTTTGTTCTTAGGCTTCCATAACTGTTTCCTTATAAGGTATCCACGACAAATTTGTGTCCGTTATTTCCAATATCCTCGGGATTATAAAGATATCCAGGGTTTGCGGATTCAACAGAAGAGAACCAAGAAAATTGCCAAAATATAGATACATTTTAATGAGTTTATTGTGAAAAATAGAAAGAAAGAACTCAAAAGTGTCTGTTTTTTTCCCTAAAATTGACATCACCAGAATGTTTGCTGTTCTGA
The DNA here is from genome assembly GCF_964263255.1 of Lissotriton vulgaris. Lineage (NCBI taxonomy): Eukaryota > Metazoa > Chordata > Amphibia > Caudata > Salamandridae > Lissotriton > Lissotriton vulgaris. The sequence goes on from NC_141693.1 coordinate 880,358,607, forward strand.
AGTTACCATTTTGACCAGCTTTCATGAATATGTAGAGCTGAATAAAAATAACAATTGGTTTACAAAAGTTTTTGCATTTTTCAAAAAGGTAGCCCATTTTTGCTAAGTTATATACTTTCAACCTACTTCAGTTTGTGGTGAAAACCAGTGTGAAACCTATGGGTGATTCCAGAAAGCTATAGATGTTTTAAAAGTAGACAACATTCTTAAACCAGCAAGGGATCATTTGTGTAGATCTGAGAAGGAAAAAATGGATATTTGCAACCAAATTTTCATCTGTAACTTCTCACAATGACCAATTTACAAAAATCATGATATCATTACGCCTGATGGTTGTTGGTATATATGGGGTTTGTAGGTTGTCCAAGAACCCAGCGCACCCAGGCCCATCATTTGAGTCGTACCTTACAATGGTTTTTCATTGTGTACCGAGTACATAACAATTCATATGGTAAAATATTTAGAGGGTCACAATGAAACCTATGCATTTCTGAAATGGGCACTAGATATGGAGTTTAGAAGCAGTGGTTATTTATACATCTCTGAATTTGTGGGTATCTATACTAGCGTTTGATTCAAAAGACGTTTTCAAAATGTCTTCTTTCTTCCACGCGGACTTATATTTGGAAAGCACAAAGGCAGAGAAATCCAATTGGTAATAATATATGTTCAACTTTTCTTTATTTTCCCATGTCTCTCAATACAAATAGAAATTCACTTTTGTGGATCGGCCTAGTGTCGTCAAGGCGAAAGGGCCCAAAACGCAACATGGACACATCAAATGTGTTCATTGAAAATTGACTCTTTTTTTGTAATTTGGTTAGCTGTGAATTTTGGGCCGTACCTAAGCTCACACCTAGGGAAACTTACTAAACATGCACATTTTTGAAAATTAGACAGCTAGCAGATTTCACAATGGGGTCACTTGTGTGGGTCTTGTTGGATATCAACAGGTTATCTTGTCCAGAAGCCTTTGAAATTCTAAAACATTGGCAAAAAACAAACATTTTCTTCACATTTCTGTGAGGAAAATTCTGTAATCTGGGGGGAACCACAAATTTCCTACCAGCTAACATTCTCCTTTGTCTCCAAAAACACTGTTACCGTACTTGTATTCATAGCATTAGTGCCCACAACAGGGAAGGACTCAAAAAGCAACAGGCACACTTTACATTTTTCACCTGCAAACTCTTTTTTTTGTAAGTGGGAAGCTGTGGATTTTGGGTGTTTCTCAGCCGTAACTTAGGGAAACCAAGCAAACCTGTACACTTTTGAAAATTAGGGACAAAAGGGAATCTTTGTGTGGCACTCACCAGGTTTTCTTACCCAGAAGTCGTTGCAAACCTCAAACTTTGACTCAGACGAAATTTTCCTCATATGTCTGTGAGGCAAACTTCTACCACAGCTTTCTTACCACCTAGCATTCCCCCAAGTCTCCCAATATAAACAGTAGCTTACTTGTGTGGGTGGCCCTAGGGACCACAACAGGAAAGGAGCCAAATCGCAACATGGAAACATCACATTTTTCCATTGAAACCTGATACTTTTTTCCCATTGTGGGTAACTGTAGATTTTGGGCCCTAGTTAAGAAGGGACCCAGGGAATCCCAGAAATAATGCAATTTTTTTTAAAATTAGACACCTAGAGGAATCAAGAGTGGGAAGGACTTGCGTAGCTTTCACCAGGCTTTCGTATCAAGAAGAAGTTACAAACCTCAAACTATGAGTAAGAGCACACATTTGCTTCACATTTCTGTGAGGGAAACTTCCGGTATCTGTGGTAAGGCACAAATGTCCTACCATCCAGCATTCCCGCAAGTCTCCCGATAAAAATGCTACCTCACTTGTGTGGGTAAACCTAGAGCCTGCCAGAAGAAAAGGCTCAAACCACAGCATGGACACATCACATTTGCCACTGAAAACTGACCCTTTTTGCAAAGTGGACAACTTTGGATTTTTGGCCCTAGCTCAGCCGTCACCTGGTGAAACCTAGAAAACCTTCACAAGGGTGGGGGGAATTACATGGCTCTTACCAGGTTTTCATAGCAGAAGCGTTTGCAAACCTCAAACTTTTAGTTAGAACACAAGTTTCCCTCACATTTCTGGTTGTAAAACTTTGGAATCTGGGGGAAGCCACATCTTTTCTACCACCCAGCATTCACCAGATTCTCCTGATAAAAATACTACCTCACTTGTGTTGGTAGACCCAGGGCCTGCCAGAGGAAGGGGTCCAAAACACAACTTTAACATAACACATTTTACTCTGAAAATGTACCCTTTTTATGGCCTGGCTTGAAAGCGCAGCTGTCGATAGATTGTTATGTGAGTATCACTAGAGAGGGGCTTTGGCTCCATCCATATTTGGAAGCCAGAGGTACATGTTTTGATTGGGCAGAAGTTGCATCCTTGCTCAAAAAAGTGCTTGCCCGCCACACAGTTAATTCATTTTGTTCATTTATCCATCTGCCTAAGTTTGGTCATTCAGGGGCACACATTTGACATTGCAATGCTATTAAAGTCTCTTAGATAATGTATGTTTTTTTTTCTTTGGCAGCAGCACTGATGTGAGGAGGGCAGTCATTCACCTACATGGATCTTTAGATCTGGATTAACAGTGCACCTAAGGTTTGCTGTGAGGGAAACTTTTGGAATCTTTAGGGAAGCACAGACGTCCTACCATTCAGCATTTCCCTAAGACTGTGACACTGGAGGCTGATGCACTTCCCAATTGGAGAAAGGCTTCCCCTCTGGCAGAGGTGCAAGCTGCAGTAGCTCCAGGCAGCCAGCCCTGGGTGCCCACAAGCACAATGAGAGGCCTTGGGTCCACTCATAATATTCTTCACATTAGAGTACCTTGTATTGTGGGTCAAGGGAGAGGGAGCCAGTGACCTTGGGCTGAGGTTGCGGTGTCAGGCAGTGTCGTCTTCCCGATCTGGAGATCAAAGACAGTCTAGGCAGCCAGCTCGGGTCCTGTGGACTTGGCAAACTTCCTCCAACAACCCTCGGACACCACATGCTAAGGAGTGCAAGATAGCATAGGATTCCGGTTGCAAGCACAGGTCCCTTGGACTTGGCAAACATCCCCTGCACTCCTCAAACTCCTCCCATTCTGGCATCCCAGGTGAACTTTTGATCTTTACAAGCACACTCCTCTGCACAGTGTGATTATGGCGTACATCAGGATCGTCCTTGCCCCAACAGACGATCACTTCCACCCATTCCCGCCACACCTTGTGAGGTCCTTACGATCTTGTGGAAATGGGGAGATCCTTTCTGTCCCTGGGATCTTGTGGACAGGAAGCCAACCAACTGGTCATTGGAGAGTGCTTAGGGACCCAGGCCATGATGGTTAGCAATTTGTTGCAGACCAGCAACATCCAGGCAAAATCCACCAAGTGTTAGTTCCCTTTTCTGGAGCATGGCAAGCTCCAGGCCACCCCAAGTCTGTGGGTAATCCAGTTGCAGTCCCTCCTGGCTCAATAGTTCCTATTGTCAATGTCCCAGCGTTGAACCAGCATAACATGGTTCCAATCCCAAAAGTGTCTCTAACTTTTGAGAGTAGAGCCCCAGTAGTTATACTCACAATGCCTTTGAAGATCAGATCAGTTCAAAGGCCACCTTTGAAATGCACAGGCCCTCTCTAAATTCTGTTCTGTCTGCCATTCTACCCTGGCAGGCTTGATCAATGTTTTGGGTGGGGCCAAGACCCTGCCCCTTGGAATGCAGGTGCCAATTCTACCCCCACATATCTGTCCCAGGAAGGTCCCTCAGAGTTAGAGTTCTGCATTTTACATTGAGCCCCTAGTTTATGGCTTTCTTATCAGGAATGCACAGATGTAGCTGCCTTCCCAGTACCCAGATGTGGATTGGAGACAGGCTGACAGGGACACGGAGCCACGAGCACAGAAATTACCTTTTTCCCAAAGTAGTTTTTCCAAGTTAGTAATGTCGAATCCACCTGCACCACTGAAGCGGATTAGCCATTACCAACTCATCGATAGCAAACACTATACTGCCACTCTTCTGCATGTGAGAATTACAGCTAAATAGCCTTTCCACAAATCCCTCATGTTAATCCAATGCAAGAAGCAGGCCCTACCATACCGAACACACCATCTGGTGCCTTTCACTGCCAGGGAATGTAGCGCACATGAGCACATGCCCTACCTCTTCCTGACACCGCACCCTGTCCCCAGGGATTACTTGGATATCGCAAGACACATGCAGAAACTTGGCAAGTAGCTTATTAAATGCCAAGCCGAGTAACAGTAACCTGCAGACAAAGGCCCCATCATGGCAAACCTGTGTCAAGTTTGAAGAGCTGCCTTGTTGGGTGGCACAACTGTGCCACAGGCCCACGGAAGAGCATTTGAGCTACAAGCCATAGGTAAATATCTTATCCTTAGGCAAGGAACTTACAGCTAACTCAAATCAGCCAATCATGTATACATCAATCACCAGTACTTTTTTTGGCAAGCACAGCACTTTGGCACTGAATGGCTGTCTCAGAAGCACTCAAAGTCCTAAGGCTAGTACATAGATGAGTGGAAAACCAGGAGGGACAAAAGCTAAAAGTTGAGGTAAAATACCCCAGAAAGGGCCATTTCCATCAGGAAACCTAGCCTACCTGCACATTTTTACAAACTACACACACAGGGAAGTCTAGGAGTGTATTTTTTATATATTTATTTATATACGTTTTATTTAGCGATAGCTAGACCCGGGGGTTTCAGAGCGCTTTACAGAATAAAGAGTCATGCTATAATCCAGTCACTTCATAAATGACGCATAACAAACTAGGATCATGTACAAACAAACAGTAAATACACAAGGAAATATTTGGCAAAGCGGGTGGAATACAATATGTACACAGACAGCAGCTAGGCCCTGAGGGTGGTAAATGTTTTTAACAGGCAAGTCGGCAGTTTGGTCCAGGGAGAGGAATACCCTCAAGGTAGACGGAGGCAGCAACAGAAATAAACAGCCAGCAGATTAACGGGTCAAAGGGAGACTAATGTAACTGAGGGCGAGAAACTGGTTAAGTGATCCAGTATTTGTTGATGAGGTTTGCGTTTTAGGTTTCTTTTGAAGCAAGAGAAAGAGGGGTTGCATGATAAGTCCCTCGGTAGAGAGTTCCATATGCTGTTGGCATTACCCGAGAATGAGCGAGTCTGGGTAGATTATTTTTTTAGTTTTTCGGAGGGATGAGAAGTGTTTTGGAGCTTCTCAGTGATCTAGTTCTTTCTGCTTTAATAAGTTTGTTATCTAAATTTTCCAGGGTGTGCGAGTGAATGGCTTTGTGGGTCATACAGACCATCTTGAAATTGCATCTTCCTTCTATAGTAAGTCATTTAAGGGTCTTGAGTGGAGACGTCATGTGATCATACCATTTGATATCTGTAATGAGCCTGGCTGCCATGTACAGAACTGATCTGAGGGGAGCAAGGTGTGATTTCTGGGTCCATGTGAGGATGGCACTCCCGTAGTCAAGTTTGGAAAGGACCAGAGATTGAACGACCACTTGGAAATCATCTGAGGGAATAAATGGTTTGATTTTTTTAGGTGTTTTAGTGTGTAAATCGCCCCGATGGCTGAGTTTTTGATGTGCTCCTTCATTGACAGGTCTTTATCCAGGGTGAATCCTAGGGATTTAGCTGAATGTGAGAGAGTGAAAATACAGTTTAGAGCCTTCAGGTCAGTGATCTAGTCTTTGATAGGGAGGTGGTTACTTTTGGGGGAGAACAAGATAATTTCTGTTTTGGTGGGGTTTAATTTTAGATGGTTGGCGTTAAACTACTGTTGGATATTACACAGGGTGACATTGAGATGTCGAATGTCACTAGGAAAAGTAGTGAGAGCGTTACTTGCATGGCTTTCACTTGGTCATTTTACCCAGAAGCCCTTGCAAACCTCAGACATTGACTGAAACATATTTTACTCATGTTGCTGTGAGGAAAATTCTGGAATCTGTGGCTAGCCATGAATCTCATAGTGCCCGCAACATGAAAGACACCAAAAAGCAACATGGACACATTACATGTTTCCAATGAAAACGTACCCCTTTTTTGCAATGTGGGTAGTTGTAGATTTTGGGCCCTTGCCCAGCTGGCACCTAGGTAGACCTAATAAACCTGCGCATTTTTAACACTAGACACCTAGGGGGATACAGGGGGTAGTGACTTGTGTGGCTTTCACCAAGTTTTCCTACACAGAAGCCCTTGCAAACCTTAGATATTGGCAAAAGAAACACATTTTCCTCACGTCTCTGTGAGTTTAAAGAATTTCCTCCCATGGATGTTTTGACTACTCAGGGACTGCTTAAAAACTTAAAATCTGGGTCCCCATTGGATCCAGCACCCCCTACGATTTTACAGCTGGTATCGGAGACGGTGACTCCACTTATTTAGGAGGTGATAAACTCCTCACTGGCCTCTGGCATGGTGCCCCCTTCCTGGAAACAAGCCAGAGTAAAGGCTCTTCTAAAAAAAAAAAAACTTAACCCAGATGACTGGGCAAATTATTGGCCTATATCCTTGCTGCCAACAGTCAGTAAGCTTGCCGAAAAGTATGTAAATGCCCAGCTTTCTGCATTTCTGGAGGAAAGGAATGTACTGCACCCTACGCAAACTGGCTTTCGGAGCCTTCAGGGAACAGAGACCGCCCTTATTACGGTGGTAGAGGAGACTAGGAAGATCCTTGACACCGGCTGCAACGCCGCCATACTTCTCTTAGACCTCAGTGCAGCATTCGATACCGTGAATCATAACATCTTGCTGCAGAGGCTGAGAGAAGTAGGGGTTGGGGGGCAAGCGCTCAACTGGCTGCATTCCTTTCTAACTGAAAGGACCTTCACGGTCTTTGAGGACAACGCTTCTTCACCCCAAATGCGTCTCCAGTGTGGTGTTCCCCAGGGCTCTTCCCTCAGCCCTACACTATTTAATATCTATATGAGGCCTTTGGCTAAGGTGATTCTGCCCTGAGGAGTACAGCTGGTGACGTATGCAGATGATACGCAATTGATCATCTCACTAGCGTCTCAGAATGCCCCCTATAAAAATCTCTCCTCCTGTCTAACGGATATCCACGCATGGATGGATACATCCTTTCTTAAATTGAATGGTGCGAAAACAGAGGTAATGTTACTGGGACAGAAGCCTCCGTCCACCATTGACAACTGGTGGCCACTTTGCCTTGGACAGCCCCCCCCACCAAAAAGCCAAATTAAGAGCCTGGGGGTCTGGCTCGACCCTGCCCTTAATCTTGGAGTACAGGTGCGCAAGGTAGCAGCGATCTGTTATGCCTTACTGAGACAACTGAGGAAAACCATTAAACTCCTCCCGTTCAGTTCCAGGAGAATACTGGTACAATTCCTGATATTGTCGCACCTTGACTACTCCAATGCACTCTATCTGGGAGCTCCACAAGGCGCTATTAAAATCCTCCAGACGGTCCAAAACTGTGCCGCACGTCTGTTACTGGACATCCCACGACGGACCTCTGCCAGATCTGGTTTGCGCCAGTTACACTGGCTCCCAGTGCAAAGGAGAGTGGAGTTTAAGTCCTTGACCACGGTACATAAAGCCTTCTATAAGACTGGCCCCGTACTAATTCAAGCCATGTTCTCCCCCTGTTGCCCTCAACGGACCCTCAGATCTAATAATAAGAATCTGTTAGTGGTCCCTAAAACAAAAAGAACACGTACAGGCGGGAGACGCTTTTCGCTACAGGCAACCAAACTATGGAATAGTCTTCCTGACTCCATTAGATTGGAACCCAATCATCAAAAATTCAGGAGGCTAGTTAAAACTCACCTGTTTGCCTAATTCTGTGAATGAATGAGCAAAGGGCGCCGGGATGCCTACGGGTAGCTGTGCGTGTAACAAATGTGTAATTCATTCATTCATTCATTCATTGTGACAGAATGTGCCAGAAATTTCTTCCCACCTTGAGTTCCCACAAGGCTCCTGATAAGAACAGTACCCCACTTATGTGTGTGGGCCAAGAGACCATGACACAAAAGGCCCTAAATCGCTACTTGGAGAGATCACCGATAGGGATAGGTATGGTATTTGCGGGCTTGCTTGGCGACCACCCATGGAAAGCAACCAGCCACAGATATTCTTCCAGGGTGGTGTGCATTGTGTGGATCCCAGATGTTTTTCTTTCTTACTCACATTGCCCTCCAAATCTCAAACCTTGCCTAAAATCACATATTTTCCTCACATTTCTGAGATGAAAACTTCTGGAATCAGCAGGAATCCACAAAAGCCCCACCAACCAGTGTCAAGTCAAGTCAAGTCATAACATTTATATAGCGCACTACATACCCAGAGGGTTTCAAGGCGCTAAGGGAGGGGAGGAGGATTATTTGTCAAATATCCACGTTTTAAGCTGCTTTCTGAACGCTAGGTGATTCTGGGTGAGGCGAAGGTAAGCGGGGAGTGAGTTCCATGTTTTGGCAGCCAGGTATGAGAAGGATCTGCCTCCCATGGTGGTCTTGTTGATGCGAGGTACAGTGGCGAAGGCTTGGCTGGAAGAGCGAAGTTGGCGGGAGGGGGTGTAGAAGGACAGTCGAGAGTTGAGGCAATCTGGTCCGATGTCGTAGAGTGATTTGTGTGCGTGGGTAAGCAGTCGGAAAGTAATCCTCTTATTGACGGGTAGCCAGTGGAGGTCTTTAAGGTGACCAGAGATGTGTTCGTTGCGTGGGATGTCTAATATGAGCCTGGCTGAGGCGTTTTGGATTCGTTGTAGTTTCTTCTGGAGTTTTGCGGTGGTACCTGCGTAGAGGGTGTTTCCGTAGTCCAGTCGGCTCGTGACTAGAGCGTGGGTGACTGTTTTCCTTGTTTCGGAGGGGATCCAGCGAAATGTTTTTCTGAGCATGCGAAGAATGTTAAAGCAGGAAGAGGATACGGCGCTGACTTGTCTGTTCATTGAGAGAGAAGAATCCAGGATGACGCCAAGGTTCCGAGCGTGGTCTGTCGGGATGGGTGCATTTCCGAGGGCTTTCGGCCACCAGGAGTCGTCCCATGCAGAGGGGGATTTACCTAAGATGAGGACTTCTGTTTTGTCTGAGTTCAGTTTCAGACGGCTTTGTTTCATCCATTCGGCGACTTCTTTCATTCCTTCGTGTAGGTTAGTTTTGGCGGTGCTGGGGTCCTTGGTGAGAGATAGGATCAGTTGAGTGTCATCCGCGTAAGAGATGATGTTGAGGTTGTGTTGGCGGGCGATGGCCGCGAGGGGGCTCATGTATACGTTGAAGAGGGTGGGACTGAGTGAGGATCCTTGTGGTACGCCGCAGATGATTTCAGAGGCCTCGGACTTGAATGGTGGGAGGCGGACTCTCTGGGTTCTTCCGGTGAGGAACGAGGTGATCCATTCCAGTGCCTTTCCTTGGATTCCGATGTTTCTGAGGCGTTGTAAAAGGGTGCTGTGGCAGACTGTGTCGAAGGCTGCGGAGAGGTCGAGGAGGATGAGGGCGACTGTGTCTCCATTGTCCAGTAGAGTTCGAATGTCGTCTGTTGCTGCGATGAGGGCGGTCTCAGTGCTGTGTTTGGCTCGGAAGCCAGATTGTGAGGGGTCGAGTGATTTGTTGGCTTCGAGGAAGGCGGCGAGCTGGTTGTTGACAGCTTTCTCGATGACTTTGGCCGGGAATGGAAGAAGCGAGATGGGGCGGTAGTTTTTGAGTTCGGTGGGGTCTGCTGTTGGTTTTTTCAGCAGGGCGGTGAGTTCAGCGTGTTTCCAGACTTCTGGGAAGGTAGCGGAGTTGAAGGAGCAGTTGATGACGTCTCGGAGGTGCGGAGCTATGACGGAGTCTGCTTTGTTGAAGATGTGGTGAGGGCATGGGTCTGTGGGGGATCCAGAGTGGATGGAATTCATCAGGCGGATGGTGTCCTCAGTGGAGATTGGGTTCCAGGCGTTAAGGGTGTTAACGGGGGGAAGATGGTCAGCTGATGGTAGGGTGGGTTGGCTTCCGGGTTGGTTGTCAAAGCTGTTGTGGATGTCAGCAATCTTGTTGTGGAAAAAAGAGGCTAGGGAATCGCAGAGGGTTTGAGAGGGGGTGATGTCGTTGGAGTTGGCCGAGGGGTTGGAAAATTCCTTGACGATGTTGAAAAGTTCCTTGCTGTTGTGGGCGTTGTTGTCAAGTCGATCTTTGAATGTGGTTTTCTTGGCTTTTCGGATCAGTTGGTGGTGAGTACGGATGGCGCTTTTGAAGGCGTCCTTGTTGCTGGTGGATGGGTCTTTTTTCCAGGTCTTTTCAAGGGAGCGGCACAGTTTCTTGGACTTCTTGAGGTCGTCGTTGAACCATGAGGCCTTCTTGGTGCCAAGTTTGTGTTGACGTTTTTTCAGTGGTGCTAATGTGTCGGCGGTGTTGGATAACCAAAGGGTGAGGTTGGAGGCGGCTTCGTTGGCGTTAGAAGAGAGGGCTGGGGAGGTTTGAAGGAGCGATGTGGAGATCTGCTCTGTGGTGATTTTGTTCCAGTTTCTTTGAAGAGTTGGTTGGAGGTGGATGATGGGTTTCGGCTTGTTGTAGGTGAAGTGAACGCAGCTGTGGTCAGTCCAGAGGAGATCCGTAGTGTGGCTGAAGGAGATATGGTTGCTGGAGGTGAAGATGGGGTCGAGAGTGTGACCTGCGATGTGGGTGGGGGAAGTGACCAGTTGTTTAAGTCCGAGGTTGGCGAGGTTGTCCAAGAGGGTGGCGGTGTTGCGGTCGTTGATCTTTTCAAGGTGGAAGTTGAGGTCTCCCAGAAGGACGTAGTCTTTGGAGGGGAGCGCGTGTGGAGTGATGAAGTCCGTGATGTCTTCACTGAATTTCGCGCGGGGTCCTGGTGGTCTGTAGAGGAGGGTGCCTCTGAGTGTGGTCTTGGGGTCGATGTGGATCTGGAAGTGAAGGTGTTCGGAGTTGGCGAGGTTGGCATCAGAGCTGGTTGAGATGCGGATTGTTTTCTTGTGGACGATAGCGATTCCACCTCCTGTATGGTCGGTGCGGTCCTTGCGTGTGATCTTATAGTCATCAGGGATAGCGATGGCGATGTCAGGGGCGGAGGAGGCGTTCATCCATGTTTCCGTTAGGAAGGCGACGTCAGGAGAGGTGGTGTCTAGTAGGTTCCAAAGGTCAATGGCGTGCCTGTGGACCGAGCGGGTGTTGAGAAGGATGCATTCTAGGTGGTTGGGGTCGGGAATCTGTGTTGTGGTCGTAGCGGAGATGTTGTCGGTGCCGCTAAATTTGCAGGAGAAGCAGGAGAACGGTCCATGGGTGCGTCCAGGAGCGGCTTGGACGCAGTTGGGGGCGCGACCGGGGTTAAGGGCTAGGAGGGTGGTGGCATCGTAGGTAATGCGGGAGGGCTGGGCAGCGCGAGGGGCAGGGGGTCTGGCGCTGGGCGTGGTCCAGGCGCGGACGCGCGTAGACAGGCTTACCTTTGGCGCACCTTCGGCGCGGATTGGGCGCGGTCGCTGCGCGTGGACGCTGCGCGCGGGAACTACTGTCATATATGGATAGTGGAAGGGGAGGGGCGAGGGCGTCTCAGCTGGGAGGCGGGGCGAGCTCAGGGAAGGCACACGGGGTCCCACAACAACAACAAAAAACAAAATGGAGGGGGGAGCAGAGCAGGGCGCCGGGGGATATTGCCTGAAGGAGCTGCAGGTCGGAAATGGAGCAAGCGGCAATCAGGTAGCGTTAGCGCGGTGAAATTCTGGCGCTGAAATCGTTAAATAAACAGAGCAGGCACAGAGCAGCTGAGGCGCTGAACTCGCGCTGAAACACAGACTAGGCACAGAGGAAATGAGGCGCTATAGTCACAAATCACACTGACACACAGAGTGGGCACACAGTAACTGATGCGCATAAAAATACGAAGCACAATGATATACAGGGCAGGCACAGAGCTACAATACCGCGTCTCGGCAGGGAGACAGGGGAGCGACCTCTCAGGGCAGGAGCGATGAGGGATCACAGCGCATCTGGGTCCGGGAGCGTCGTAAATAGTAAGTGGGAGGGCGTCTCAGCTGGGAGGCGGGGCGAGCTCAGGGAAGGCACACGGGGTCCCACAACAACAACAAAAAACAAAATGGAGGGGGGAGCAGAGCAGGGCGCCGGGGGATATTGCCTGAAGGAGCTGCAGGTCGGAAATGGAGCAAGCGGCAATCAGGTAGCGTTAGCGCGGTGAAATTCTGGCGCTGAAATCGTTAAATAAACAGAGCAGGCACAGAGCAGCTGAGGCGCTGAACTCGCGCAGAAACACAGACTAGGCACAGAGGAAATGAGGCGCTATAGTCACAAATCACACTGACACACAGAGTGGGCACACAGTAACTGATGCGCATAAAAATACGAAGCACAATGATATACAGGGCAGGCACAGAGCTACAATACCGCGTCTCGGCAGGGAGACAGTGGAGTTGTGCTAATAAACACCTTGCCCCACTTTAAATCTCTGGGCCTTGTGCCTGGGACAAGAATGGATCAAACCAAGCTCAATGAGTACAGTATTTATATTGTTTCACACAATGGCTACATTGTTAGAGCAACTCCCATTGGCTATCAGAGTTCATCTTGTATTATGTCAGCTACTCAATCTTGCAGTTTGCCGCACATTTTTGTGCCTCTTCTGGTGCTACCATTATATAATTGATGCTAACAAAGCAATCAGTAGCGTGCAACTTGGAGATTCAACATATACATTTGAAAACAAATCTAAATACATTAAAAATAAAGCCTATATCCACATATAAGTCAGGCGGAGACACCTGTTAACAACCCGAACCAGATACCCATGTATGTTATAGTTCTGGTTGCCTACAAATAAATTCAGTCACAGGAGAATATAGGCAGATGGATAGGAAGATGCATTAGCCCCTATTCAGTTGAAAGGCCAATTGAAATGTCATAAGCCCAGTAGCAATGCACATGTATTGACCTTTATGCTGACAAACACATCAAGTCCTCCATGCATACCTTCTAAAACCATGTCATGCAGAGATGAAGCTCACACATCCTGTTCCTCCTGTGTATACCAAATACTTATTTGAAGTGCAAATGTTGATAGACGTGACCTGGATCATGTAGTGCACTAGAAGTCCTATGGGCTTCAGAAGAAATCCAGCAGTATCTGTGCAAAGCATATAGTATTCTGTTTTATTCTGATGGTATGTTCCTCTTCATTATGGCAAGCCAGGCTGACCTCCCCCAGGCATCTAAAGTGGTGTATTATCATACTGTGTGACAAAAGTAATTTCTGTAGTAGCTCAAATTGGCTTTGTGATACCAACCAGGAACTACACTACCTTACTTGATATTGAGACTCATAGTTAGGACTCATCAACATGCATAGTTTTTTTATCATGTATCGGTGTTTGAGCCAGCAAAAGGAGTGAGTTAGGATGCTTCATTGTTTCAGCTGTTTTAGTTTCAACAACAAAGTGGATGCAATCAACCCCTCCTAACGAGATTCAAACATTCACAAAAATGTAGAGTCTCTAGCATCCTGTTAGTGGACTCGGGTTAGCATGTCTGATATCAATAACCCGGATCACTGACAGAATATCGATGACATGAATGTCGAGGTACACAAATCAAGCATGGGTGAATTTTGCGAATTCGCGGTTCGCGAATTTGCGTATTCACGAATTCGCAATCCGCAAAATCCACGAACTCTCGCGAATTTGCAGATTTTTTCTTTTTTTTGTGTTCGCAAGGGTTTCTGCCAGTTCGCAAGGGTTTTGTACCAGTTCGTCAACGCAAACTTACTTGTCCGGTCGCAACGTGCGCGACTATGTTGTTTCTACGTCTAGTTCATCACAGCACCCTCTGTTTCACCACTGCCACCCTCTGGTTCACCCATGCCACCCTCTGGTACATCACTGCCACCCTCTGGTACATCACTGCCACACTCTGGTTCATCACTGTAGATTATGGAGGGAAAAGGCAGCACACCTGCCCTGCTTCAACTGACATGAATTAATTTGGGGTTGATTAATGTGAGTCTGGCACCTGCTTCCGTATCTGTAATTGCTTTCTGTTGCAGTGCAATTTTTTTTCACAGGACCTTTGTGGTCTACTTGTAGCTATTCTCTGAGCCTGCTGTGAGGGTCTGAGCAGGGTCATAGAATAGTTGCAAGTAAGCAACTGAACTCTTGAGGGGGCCCTCAGGAAGCACTACAGGGAATGGTTACTAATGATGAGGTTGAACTTTTGCACCTGCTGAGTGCTTTCAGTTTTGCAAAAATCGTTTTTCTGCAATTTTGCGGGATTCGCGGGGCGCGAATTTGCGCGAGATCGAATTCGGAAGCCGCAAATTCATGCGAATATGCATTTAGTTTTTTTGCGGCGTGTTAGTTCGCAAGTTTTTGTGCGTTTTAGCAAGCCGCTTGTAGTGCAACAGCGCGAAGTTACCCTCACGGTCGTTCACGGCGCGGCCATTTTGTTTGCTTGACGTATTTCCGTTTCCGGGCGCTATGTGTAATCTCGCAAAGTGTGCGGCTCGCTAGTGCAAGTTTGCGTGTGATCGCGAGGAAAATCTCGCGCGAACTTACCCACGCGGTTGTGAACGGGCGCGGCCATCTTGTTTTTCATTCATTGCTATGGTTCTGGGCATGCTTTCTGTATCCTCTGTCAATCTCTGCCATCCTTTCTTGTTTGAAGTTTTTTTTAATCTATTTTACTTATTATCTACCCCTCTATTTTTCTAGCTCTATATTTTTGTGTTTTCTGCTACTTTTGGTTAATTTTAAACTACTTTTTTAAACTCTTTTCTTTTCTTCTTCCCTATTCTATTTCTTCTTTATTATTTACCTTCCTTTCTGCCCAGACCATGGTAAAGGGAGCCGGGAAGCAGCCTGAGAAGGGGAAGGGTCCCGCACCCCGTGCCCGGCTCCCGTGCGGGCGTTTTAGGGGGGAGACGGTCACAGCCCAGGAGATCTTTAGCGCGGAGGAGGTGGCCGCACTAGTCTTTTATGTCCAGCACCGCCTCCCCAGGACCATCATGGCAGGAGGTAAGATCGCTAGCGGCTACGGGATCCAGGAGCGCCGGAAGCGGTGGGAGAAGGTGTGCCGGGCCATGTACCAACACTCTCGGGTCCGGCGCACCTACAACCAAGCCACCCACCGTTGGACGGATCTCCTGGACCGGGAACGCGACTTGATCAACCTGCTCAGCCTCGAAATCCCCGGGCTTGGTGAGTAGTAGTAGCTATTTCTTCACTACTCTGTTTTCTCCTGCTCTGTGTGTTATTATATTGCAAATTTTTGTTTTTTACCAAGAGCAATAATGCTGCTGATTACATTGTAGGTAAATTATATTTCAAAATCTTCTGTGCATTTCAGGTGCACTGCTCTCCTTCTCAGTAGCGTTGCTACTATGCTTATTTGTTTTCGATTTTGTGTTCATTTCATGGGCCTGAGAAATTATGTATGAGTGTAGTTTAAAGAACTGCGTAATGCTAGACACTAAGGGTCAGTTTTTTAATTACCGGCGCATCCCTGCAAAGTAGCAGGGATGCACCAGTAATTGTGCGCCACGCCACCACCACCCATGGTGCGCCGTATTTACAATGCGGTGCACCATGGGCCCAAAACATCACCGAAGCGTTATGCATCTGTGCCATAAAGGCGGCGCATTGCTGGAGTTGCCTCGCAACTATGGCGCAGCTCCAGCAATGCTCTGGGGTGCCCTATCTCCCCAATGCTGCGTCAAGCCGTACGTCTGCTTCAAGCAAGCGCAGGGTTTGAGTCACGCATCATTGTCCTAAAAGTGACTGATTGAAATCTTGTAGATTTCCCTCAGTCACTTTTAGGAGGGCATTCCTGCGCAGGAACGCCCTCCCTTGTGCCGGAACGCCCCCCGATTGCGCAGGGCTTTACAACATGATGCATCTCCCTTATGCGTCACATTGTTAATATACGCCGCACCATGGTGCCTCTTTTGTTCTGCTGATGCGTCACAAAAGTCACGCAACAACGGAGCAAAAGAGCCGCAAGGGGCTTGTAAATCTGCCCCTACAGACTCAAGTCCAGTCCTTCCTTTGTACACCTGGCAATAAGAAGAAATACTGGTGGTGCATTGATAGTTTGAATATTTTAATGACTGGTTAATGTAGTAGGAAACTTTTTAGTGTTGTCGCTGATCTGCAATCACAATGGAGTTTGTCTGTCACTTCGCGTGCTGCCGACTGCTGCCTGCCAGTCCTAGGCGAACCTTTTTAGTAGTTTGTTTAGTGAGTTACATAACTTTCCAAGTCGACGGTCCGCAAATCAAGCAATACTAACATCGTAGTAGACCACATGAGATAGGTCAATATATATCCCGTGGAATAGTTGTCTATTTGCTATTTCGCCAAAATATTGTGTTATTGTTCTTTTGTAATGTTTGATTTTGTTGACAACAATCATCCATGTTTTCGGGTCTTTCTTTCTTTCAGGTTGTACATCAGCTCCCCCCAGGGGCAAGAGGAGATTGGAGGAGGCTGCTGCTGCTGAACAAGGCCAGGATCGGTCAGGCAAGGGCTCCTTTGCTGGCCCCGGTAAGTTTTAATTTTAATATAGAGTATTTATTTTTTCCTAGCGTTCCTCATTCGATTTTTTCTGAATCGTCTTTGATCTTCTTGTAGACTGTATCTAAATTCTTATCCTGCCTCGACTATGACTCCGTGTGGTATTACTAGATTATTCTTAAAGGTCTGTCTGTGTAGCTAACTAAGATTGCACATTTAGTAATTCAATTGGACTCCCATTCTAGTCAGCAATAGCTCTATGCACTGAGTGCAGTCCTCTGGGATTGTCCATAATGTCTTTTCAAGTCTTCTAAATGTTTATGCTTTGACAATTACCAACAATAAAAAGGTGAATGACCACCAAGAAAAAATAAGATACTACTTTACTTTTGGTTTGGATGGAGGACAATCCATACTACTACTGTTGCAGGGACAAATCTGCACAAACAGAACTATGGACACTAAATAGTGCATTGTTTATCAATTATAATAGGCGCAGGTAGACTTTCCACATACCTCAGTGATATCAGTCTTTGAAGAACCCCCAATCTCATTACTGACTATATAGTGTGGCAGAGTCATTTAGCTCCCGAATTCATCGATGATTGATCCCCAATGATGATTATCCAACGCAGGACAAGAGTACGGAGTCAGAGTCCAGAAGTGTCGGAGGCACGGACTCATGCTTGCAAATTGCAAAACCTTTTGCTCATTCACTCTTGACCAAAAACCACAGAGTCTATTTAAGTTGTGAAGCTTTATTAAAAGTAAAAATATTTATTAAAATCAAGCTTGTCATAAAACATAAACGGTTGATTAAAAATGGAAAAGTGCTTATAGTGATTTATTTAACACATTTATTGTGGGCGAGCCGAGCCCTCACCTGGTTTGAACTTTAATTTTTCTTTTTGGTGCTGAATCGTTGGTCCCTCTGTCCTAGTGGTGATGATGATTTGTTCTTAGAAGTGAAGCTTCTGTCTGTTATGAGAAAAATGGTGCGTGTTAAAAACCAAGCATTCATCAGTTGTGCCAAAAAGTGCAGCAAGACAACACCCTTCCCTGGAAAAAGGGACATTTTTACTTTAGAGTTGACAGTCACAAATTAATAGATTGGTTTCTGTATTCACATTTCTTCATTCCTAGACAAAATACTAGTGAGTGGTGTATGTCTATGAGATCTAACATTCTTAAATGTACTTTGTAGGTGGAACATCTGGTGCTGGGCCCAGAGCGGAGGTGGAGGAGGAAAGCTCTGGGGAGGAGGCGGTGCAAGTGCCGGACCAAGAAACTGCTGCGCGGGTTGCCACGGTAGTGGCGGGCAGTGTTAAGCTCTTATATTCCTTACTTATTGAGATTGCAGACTGCATAGTGTGCTCCACGTGAGAAAACGTAAGGTTTGTCCAGATGAGAGACATGAAGAAGAATGATTGACATATAGTTTGAATGGATGGATGCCTGGATCATGGTACTATCTGACTCTTAGATAGCATATGTGTATCTAGAGAGAGTAGACGGTCACTAGATGAACTAAGTGTTACTTTGGAGAGCATGTAACACCGCACCCTTACGTCCGTCCCAGTGTAGGAAAGGCAAGGAAAAGAAGTTGCAATTTTGTCCGAATACTACCATGAATAGTAGCAGTAGTTTGTATTGCAAGCACAGCATATATCCGGCTATTACGATGGCCACTCACTACCTCTGTTAATAAGTTTAGTAGAACTCGGTCATTCATGTGTGGATGTATCACTGTTCACTCAATAAAAAGCAAAGCACCTTAAGTCTTCCCATATGTAAGCAAATACATACCATGTGCAGTGATAGATAATCAGATTATTTATCTTCTTCATTTTCCTTTTCTAGTATTCATTGGCACTGTAGGGTGAAAGTTAAATTAATTAAGCAGTAGCCCTTGTAACAGAGTATTCTCAGTGCCACCCATAATAGAAAAGTAAGAGCATCACCACCTGCATGTGCTGGACTGGTACAGTAACGCAAGTCTGTCTCACTCATCATGGCGGGCGTCTGTTTTTCTCGGGTGCAAGTTGACTGCGCTGGCATTATGCCGGCTTGCAAAAGTTAACGTACTAATTTTGGTAAACAAGAGAGAAGAAGAAGAATAAGAGTGGTGTACTGTCATAGTCGACTCTAATGGAGTGAGTCCAAAGTGCTCGTAGAATTGATTCCTTAAACTCCCACTAATGTTAGAGCAAGGATGAAGAAGTGGGAGGTTAGATAGATACTGGCCACAATAGTTATGTACTGCGCTTGCAAGTTGCTAGTTCTACTGTGACACAACTTTCTGCTAAATCATTTTGTGTTAATCTTAAAGAGCATTGGTTACAGCCTATGTCTTTCTTTCTTCATATAGATGCTCCTTCTGAACCAACCCGGAAGGAGCTGGCTAAAAGGGCCCGGCAACGGAGGCTGGAGGCCACTGTCGCCGAATATCGGCGGCTGGTGGCCCAGGAGGAGGAGGACACGCTGACTAGTACGTCAACAACATCCACGGCGACACCTGCATCCTCCTCCACGCTCCCTGGGTCAGCCAGTCAGCGCAGCAGGTCTCCAGCGGTACGGAGCCGGGGTACCGCAGCCACCCGCCACAGCCGAGCAGCAAAGAAATCAGCTGCCCCCCACACCAGTTACAAAAAAAGGATGTACCGCCTTTCAATGAGGGTTTCCTACCTCGAGCAGGAGCTCCTCAACACCAAAACCCTGCTCGAGACCCTCCGCAAGGAGCATGTCGACCTGGCCCGAAAAGTCAACAGCAGCCAGCAGTAGTAGGAGACTGTCCCTTGCCCTTTTTTTAAAGACTTCTGGGGGGTGGGAATTGGGAGTTGGGTTTTCTACTTTTTTGGACTTCGTTTTCAGGGAGATTTGTTGGGGTTCGGGAGGGGGGGTGGGTTGGGTCTTGCAGGAGATTATTTATGTTAGGGATATATAAATATACTTTAAACTTTATCTTAGCATAAATGTTTTTTACTGCTTTTGAGGCTGGTTGGTGGGGGTTTAACAGTCCAGAAACTTAAGTGGCATCTTGATTCAAGTTGTGTAAGTACTAATGGCCCAAATTTTTTCAAAACTAAGTGCCTCTCACAGAGTAAGTGAATTCAATAGTCCTAGGACCGTCAGTCTCTCGTCTCTCTGAGTCCTAATACTCCATTATACTACCTCCCCCCAAATGCTTATCTTACCTGTAATTTGTGTTTGGAAATAGGGCTAGGCACAGGGCTGGCTGCACGCGATTAAGGTTGGCAATCCTGGGTGGATGAAATGTCATCATTGCGGTGGTACTTGTGGTGTTACACAGTGGCAGTTGCAGCATCTGAAAAAAAAGAAAATGAAACCTTGTTTGTCCTTACCGTAGCATTAGAACGGTACGATAGAGAATATCGCAGGTGACAGTACACTAGAACAGTGCCACAATAAAGCCTAACAAATGGTAAAGTATTGAAAGTATAACTAGTACTTGCGTTGAATTTCTTTGACATTGGCTCCTACTACAAGAAATAGTACTGAATGTGAAGGACACAGCAGCGTAATAATTTGCCACGTCTAGGAGGAGGATGTTCTTGATGACCAATCAAGTTGATGGCGCATATGAAAATCTGCTTTCATTTGCCAATAGTGACTGAGTGTCAAGCTGAGTAAGAATAGAATATATCCTCGGATTCCTTCACCAGCCAGCAAGTGTGTGGAATTATTGCTGTTATTTAGTCACACATCAATCAAAACCACGCAGCCCGGGAGAAGAGGGTTAGGGTTTGGAAAATGGATGGGAATGGGGGATTTTGGGAAAGTTTTGTTGAGAGAAGAAAAAAAAAGCACACCATGGACAAACAATAATTGAAGATAAAGAAATCTTTGGGTACAAAGCTAACCATAAATCTTTTAAGTGACATAAAGGAAGTGCATGCACTACTGAATGCATGGTTACTGAAAAGTAAGCAGTACTTTCGACAACCGTGAATGAAAGAATGAGACAGTACAGGGCTGCAGTAATAATTATACGTTTTCACTTGCCTATCTCTGCACTCAGAAAAACACTTCTTACATTAAATTAGGTTTAAAAAATAGCACAAGTAAAACCTATAGAATGGCTGTAGGGATGAATTTAGAAGCAGAGATCAAAGAAATGCAGAGTCACACTCATAGAAGTTCACAGCAATAACATTACTTAAAAGATAATTAGAAAAGAACGGATACTGTATCTGTATGTTGTTGTAGTTGTCCTGCTGAATTTGGTAAGTTGCATGCATCAAACCATTCCTCTTATTAGCGGGACACCTCCATTCCAGCTGACGCTCCGTCCATCAATGTTGGTGACCAGAAGAAACTGTGTCCACTGCCTGCCTGGCGAATGCTGAATTGCGGCTCGCTAATGTGAAGCCTGACTTCATCCTTTTTTTCCCATTGCACAGACTGAAACCCAGCCTGTAATTATTGATGGAAAAACAGGAAGTGATATTAGAAAACCACTGACAAATAAATATAAGGTTTGTACGCTGTGTAGTGCAAAAAGTCACACTTTGAGTTTCCTAATAGACAGTACAATATTTTTGAAAGTGCGTACTCTGTCTGAGTCTCCTTTTGAAGGATAAATAAGTATGGGCGAATTAATTTAGCGGATCTTCACCCTCAAGCTAGGTGTACTGTAAACTGTGTTTTAGATCAAAATTAGACCTTCCCAGCAGTGCTCCCAGACCCTTACTAAACCAGTTGCAAAAATGTACAAGACCCCCAATCAGATCTCAAAAAACGAGGCCTAGTAGAAAAATGGTGACAAAACGTACTTTGAAAGTAAAGTAGGCCCAAATCCCCCCTTACCCACCATGGATTGTATTCAAACCACTTGCAAGCAAGCAAAAGTATCCATACCCAGCATCGCAAACCCCCCCACAAACAGCCCCCCGCCCAAACACATGCAATACAATACTGCTAACCCTAACGAGCCCTAAGTTAAGAATAGTGGCAAACGCTTTCTTTAACTAGGCCAAATCCCCCTTTCCCACCATGGATTTTCTTCAAACCACTTGCAACCAAAATTACACATTCCCACGAGTGCTCTAAGACCCCAGGACTCAGTAGCAAAAATCTAGAACACCCCGAAGCACATGCAATCCTGCTGCTAGTGATAACCCTAACGAGCCCTAAGTTAATGTGCCAAAACGCTTTTCCTCATGGATTTTCTCCAAACCACTTTTATCCTGTATTAGACCTTCCCAGCAATAGCCCCAGAGATGTTCACCCACCCGCAAAAAAGCACAACACCCCCAAACAGGCAAAAATGGAAAATCTCATACTTACAATATTTTTCTGCCTTCTGTCCAAACGCGCTGTGCAGCTAGGTCATAACTCCTCTTTTCCACCATGGATGTCCTGGAAAACAAATGCAATCAACATTAGACTGTGCCAGCAGTGCTCCAAGGCCCCGAAACCCACCCACAAACACCAGGAAGCCCCCCAAACAGGCCCCCGAAAACACAATAGTGAGCAAAAACGTTTTCCTCATGGATTTTCTCCAAACCACTTTTATCCGGTATTAGACCTTCCCAGCAATGGCCCCAGAGCCGTCAACCCAGGCGAAAACTAGTAGAAGACCCCCAAGCAGCCAAAAAGCAAAACTACAAAAATGGGGACAGTAATTTTCAGGCAAATTTCCAAAATCACTCCATGCGCGCTCTGCAGCTAGGCCCTAACTCCCCTTTGCCACCATGGATTTGCTTTAAACCACTTGCAATAAAAAGTATCGATACCCAGCGTTGCTCCAAGACCCCGAAACCCACCCACAAACACCAGGAAGCCCCCCAAACAGGCCCCCGAAAACACGATAGTGAGCAAAAAGGCAAAAACTTTTTCCTCATGGATTTTCTCCAAACCACTTTTATCCGGTATGAGACCTTCCCAGAAATGGCCCCAGAGCCGTCAACCCACCCGCTAAAAGGCACAACACCCCCAAACAGGCAAAAATGGAAAATCTCATACTTACAATATTTTTCTGCCTTCTGTCCAAACGCGCTGTGCAGCTAGGTCATAACTCCTCTTTTTCACCATGGATGTCCTGGAAAACAAATGCAATCAACATTAGACTGTGCCAGCAGTGCTCCAAGGCCCCGAAACCCACCCACAAACACCAGGAAGCCCCCCAAACAGGCCCCCGAAAACACGATAGTGAGCAAAAACGTTTTCCTCATGGATTTTCTCCAAACCACTTTTATCCGGTATAAGACCTTCCCAGCAATGGCCCCAGAGCCGTCAACCCAGGCGAAAACTAGTAGAAGACACCCAAGCAGCCAAAAAGCAAAACTACAAAAATGGGGACAGTAATTTTCAGGCAAATTTCCAAAATCACTCCAAGCGCGCTCTGCAGCTAGGCCCTAACTCCCCTTTGCCACCATGGATTTGCTTCAAACCACTTGCAATGAAAAGTATCCATACCCAGCGTTGCTCCAAGACCCCGAAACCCACCCACAAACACCAGGAAGCCCCTCTAACAGGCCCCCGAAAACACGATAGTGAGCAAAAAGGCAAAAACTTTTTCCTCATGGATTTTCTCCAAACCACTTTTATCCGGTATGAGACCTTCCCAGAAATGGCCCCAGAGCCGTCAACCCACCCGCTAAAAAGCACAACACCCCCAAACAGGCAAAAAGCAAAAATGGAAAATCTCATACTTGCAATGTTTTTCTGCCTTCTGTCCAAACGCGCTATGCAGCTGGGTCATAACTCCACTTTTCCACCATGGATGTCCTGGAAAACAAATGCAATTAACATTAGACAGTGCCAGCAGTGCTCCAAGACCCCGAAACCCACCCACAAACACCAGCAAGCCCCCAAACAGGCCCCCAAAAACACGATAGTGAGCAAAAAGGCAAAAACTTTTTCCTCATGGATTTTCTCCAAACCACTTTTATCCGGTATTAGACCTTCCCAGCAATGGCCCCAGGGCAGTCAACTCACCCGCAAAGAAGTAGAACACCCCCACAAGTGCAGAGTCTTTCTTCATTGGGCATAATCCAGCCATCTGCTTTGAGGGAAATAGGAGTCTGGAGGAGGAGGATAGAGGAGTATGTTCTTGTGAACTTGTGAACCTGAGGAATGCAGACTGCGGCACCTTCAAATCAATAAGCAAATAAATGAAGACAGTTCAGCTGATGGGCTTGTTTTTGTGATTAGGTGATTACATTTTTTTTATATAGACTTTGCAAAACAAAGAAAGACAGACACACAGGAATAAAAGTGAATAAGGACGAAAAAGAAAGTTATTGATTCATTGGCTCATTTTCAGGGCTCGGTGTCAGGGAAGAAGAGTTCGTCCTCATACTCTGCGAATTCAGTCGGGAGTAGGTCACCTAACAGAGAAGAACTTCCCTCATCTAAGTTGGTGTCCTCCTCCTCTTCTTCCTGCGTGTATTCTCATATTTTGTAATCTGGTGGTATGAGGTGCTGATTCATCTTGATCATTGTTAACCTCTCCACATTTTTGGGCGAGAGGCGGGTTCTTTTGGAAGTTACAATGCCACCATCAGCACTGAAAACACGTTCAGAAGACACGCTTGCGAGTGGGCAAGACAAGTAATTTATAGCCAGGTTCGAGATCTCTGGCCACAATTCTTTTTTCCCATGCCAATACGCCAATGGGTCATCATGAACATAGACCTCTGTTGAGTCATTCGGATAGTCCTGCACCATCGACTCAAGGTTCTCCACGTTTCCTCCACTTTGCTTACTTTTTGCTGGGACCTTTTGAGAAGCAAACCCAAGCTGAGGTAGCCAATCCTCTTCTTCACACAATGTTACTGTTGTGTCTGGTGCAGATGATCCGGTTGCTGGTGTCTTTAACGGCTGAGAGGGAAAAACACTCACTTCTGCCACAGCCACAGGTGCAGAAGTGGATTCTTTTGACTCCGGATGGCCTGCTGATGCTGATGTACTGCCTTTTCCCTCAATTTCCTGCGTTTCTCTTTCAAACCTCATGGCTGACATAGCTAGCCAACGTTTGTACTTTGAAACTTCTGCGTCACCAAAAGGAAAGAATACTCTGCCTGCCAGTGCCTTTTTGTAGCGTGGATCCAGAATAGAAGCACAAATGTAATGCTGTTCTGTGTGGATCTTTTGAAGACGTTCATCGCAAAGTAGGCGCTCTAATAATTTCTCCGCCACATCAAAAGCTTCTTGCTTTTTTCATCTTTTTGAAACGTAGAAGACACTGCCTTCAGTTGGTGCTCTAGCATGCGCAACAATGGGATAGCTTTTCCCAAATTACAGTCCTCCCTGCTGACTGCAAGCGTGAAGACCTCAAAAGGATGAAGCATGTCTGTCAAGCTTTGAACTAGCTTCCATTGCCCCACATGTATCCTCAGGTCCTTCATAGCTGCACCCTGTGTAAAGAAATACTGATCGCCAACCGCAGACTGCTCATACAGACGCTTAAGCATGTAGAAGGTTGAGTTCCAACGTGTTGCCACCTCCTGGATGAGTGCTTTCACTGGAAGTTTATGTTGATGTAGCAGGCCACTCAGATGCTTCCGGGCCTTAAAAGAATGGCTGAAATGTGTGCACATTCTTCGGCAGGTGGTCAGTAACTCGCACACTGGACTTTCTTCACTCAAGAAAGAATTTTTTAACAACCAGGTTTATACAGTGCGCCAAACACAGCACTCTGAAATAGTTACCCATATCCATGGCCTTAACTACAGTGGCGCCATTATCCGTGGAAACATAACCAATCTTGCGTTTTCTTGGGGAAAGCCATTGAAAGACCTTTGTGGTAAACTCCTGCAAAATGTTTTCTCCTGTATGACTTGTCTCCATGCCAAACATGGCTAGTGTTGCATGTTTCCGAGCAGCTTTAAAAATGTTGTCGGGGTCAACACCTGCGTTTAGCTTTGCTTTAACCCCTGAAAAAGAGACCCAGTGTGCAGTGATGCACATGTAATCAGTGGCTGCGCAACTGGTCCACATGTCTGTTGTCAGATGTATAGTGTGAACAGCATTCTTCTGCAAAGCTGCCCCAATCACCTCCAGCACATCTTCATGTAGTGCTGGAACCACAACTCTGGCAAAATAGAACCGGCCAGGAACCTTCCATTTAGGGCAGAGCGTTGCCACTAATTCAAGAAAACCAACCCCTTCAACAAAAGAAAAAGGGAGAAGGTCCAGCTTAGTGTTATACAGACGCGCCGTTGGGTGGTTGCGTTCAAATGGCGCATCTGAAAACAACATGCTTCTAATGGTGGGCTGGACCATGATTTTACGGGATGATGATGATGATGATGACTTCTTCGACCCAGTTACGCTCGGTGATGATTAACTTTTTCG
Organism: Lissotriton vulgaris; assembly: GCF_964263255.1. NCBI lineage: Eukaryota > Metazoa > Chordata > Amphibia > Caudata > Salamandridae > Lissotriton > Lissotriton vulgaris. The sequence goes on from NC_141693.1 coordinate 880,384,412, forward strand.
CTTTGGTGTCTCACTCTCTCCCACACTCTTAGTGTGGCTCACAGGGGGTGTGCTGCTGACAGGGGTACTGGGTGTAAATGAAGTGTTTGACGCTTCTTCCTCCTCGTCATCAACAGATGCAACATCAACGGATACAGTTGGTTGACTTGCAATTCGGGCTTCCTTCATCTCCTTTAGGTGCGCATGCCATTGGACAGTGTGCTGTCTCTCAAGATGACCTCTCTGGCCTCCGTTACCATAGTTGGTACCAAGCTTATCACGACTAACTGCAAGCTTACAAATGCTACAAATGGCTATGTTTTCCCTTGTTGTTCAAACACTAAAGAATTCCCAAACTGCGGACTTCAAATGTCTGTGGGGGCCGCAGGAGGCGATACTGGTCATGCTGCTAATGCCAGATGAAGTGGAGGATGTGTGTTGCCGATCTTTACTACGTTGTGCACTTGCAGCACCACTAATTGAGGAAATGGAGGAGGTCGAGGTGGATGGAGGTCCCTTCTTGCGAGAAAATATGGAAGCGGTAGGTGGTGGTGTACTAGTTGACTGCAATGGTGGTGGTCCCATTGCCTCCTCGTCGACAGCATCACGCTCAGCAGCTTTTCGGGCTAGGGTAAAAATGTCTGTTTGCTGCATGCCCACTGAAGCTGGAGAGGCGTGTATGATGACTGCGTCGCCGTGGTGAGAGTCTTCATCAGTAGGAGCAGTATACGCCACTTCTTCTTCAGTGTCATCATCACACCCCATAACTATGAGACTTTCGGGGACCTTCCTTTTATGCTTAGCTACCTTTGTCAGATCATGGTGTGCCTCACTCTCAGACGGCAGTGGTGGTTCCCAATTTGGCTCCATATCATCAGAAGGAAGGGGGCTTGAAGAAGATGTAGACACCATCCTTGAACTTTTCCTTGCTAGGGATGTGGAAGACAATGAATGATCAGGAGGAGTGGCTTCCTCAAATGATAGCTCGGCTTGAATGTCGATTTCCTGATGTGCCCCTACTTCGGGAGGAACAACTATTGTGGGCGCTTGTGCCGCTCCATGCACCTCTGCTAGCGCATCTCCTTGCGCTGCCTCTCCTTCCACATGTACTTGGGCTTGTACTTGCACATGTGGTTGTTGTTGGGGCTGTAGTTGTTGAACACTCGTCAGATGAGTTACAACAACCTGTGTTGATTGAGGGATGCTGCTACTTTCTTGCGATGAGCCAACATCACTGGTCGATGGTGGGTGAACAACTAGACTGGCTGCTTCTAAAGCACTCAAGGGCTTGGACTTAAGTTGGCGTGGTGGTGGTGGCCCTGAGCCCAATGGAGCGGGGGTGCTGCTCCCAGCTTGGTCCCCAGCAGATTCCGCTGCTGCTGCAGGCGTACTTTTTTTTTTAATCCCCAAAAATGTGGCGGGCGGCACACCAGTCTCCTTGGTAAGTGGCGCCACTTGCTTCTTCTGCTCCTTACTGGCAACTTTCTTGCTAGAGGAGCTATAGGGAACTTTTTTGGGGGCCATCTTCTTCAGATGTCAGAACAGCAGGCCGCAGTTGCACGAGTTGCCTTGTCTGTGGCCACAAGTGACGTCGCGTGACGTTATACTGCACACACCGCTGCAGGATTTCTTCCTGGCACTGGTGGTTCTCTTGTGCACCTAAAAGCATTGGAAGACAGAGGAACATCAGTTACACATCCCAAAAATTCGAAAAACACACAAAAATCAGCACAATCCCATGCCATCCATGCCCTCCATGATGTTTACATTAAAGACAGAGACCCCAGAGAAAGACTCAGTCCATGCACCACTCACTAGCCATGGGCAAAAGGCCTCAACAGCAGCCAAAAAAATCGAAAAACACACAAAAATCAGCACAATCCCATGCCATCCATGCCCTCAATGATGTTTAAATTCAAGACACCCCACAGAAAGACTAGGCCCATGCACCACTCACTACCCCTGGGCATAATGGATGAAAGCTAGGCAAAATGGGTGCAGGCCTGAGAACACTGCCTGCATTCAAAATGGCCCCTTGCCCCCCAGCACATGGCCAGGGCCTGCCTGTACCAGCACTCAAAATGGCACCCACCCACATGGCCAGTCCTCATCAACACCCCAAAAAATGGAAAAACACACAAAAATCACCACAATCCAATGCCATCCATGCCCTCCATGATGTTTACATTAAAGAGACCCGACTGAAAGACTCAGTCCATGCACCACTCACTAGCCCTGGGCAAAAGGCCCTAACAGCAGCCCAAAAAATAAAAAAAACACAACAATCAGCACTTTCCCATGCCATCCATGCCCTCAATGATGTTTAAATTCAAGACACCCCACGTTAAATTCAAGACACCCCACAGAAAGACTAGGCCCATGCACCACTCACTACCCCTGGGCATAATGGGTGCAGGCCTAAGAACACTGCCTGCATTCAAAATGGCCCCTTGCCCTCCAGCACATGGCCAGGGCCTGCCTGTACCAGCACTCAAAATGGCACCCACCCACATGGCCAGTCCTCATCAACACCCCAAAAAATCGAAAAACACACAAAAATCACCACAATCCAATGCCATCCATGCCCTCCATGATGTTTACATTAAAGAGACCCCACAGAAAGACTCAGTCCATGCACCACTCACTAGCCCTGGGCAAAAGGCCCCAACAGCAGCCAAAAAAATTGAAAACCACACAAAAATCAGCACAATCCCATGCCATCCATGCCCTCAATGATGTTTAAATTCAAGACACCCCACAGAAAGACTAGGCCCATGCACCACTCACTACCCCTGGGCATAATGGATAAAAGCTAGGCAAAATGGGTACAGGCCTGAGAACACTGCCTGCATTCAAAATGGCACCTTGCCCCCACCCACATGGCCAGTCCCCATCAACACCCCCAAAAAATCGAAAAACACAAAAAAATCACCACAATACATTGCCATCCATGCCCTCCTAGTTACTCACTACATTCCCAACAGAAGCCTTCGCTCCAGCCAGACCTTTTTAGTAGTGGCACCAAGAATAAAAAGATCCAGATCAGGCGGAAGGACGTTCACTCACAATGCGTCCAGAACCTGGAACACCCTGCCACTGCATCTCAGAGCTAATCCCAGCCTTACTGTGTTTCGTAAACAATTAAAGACCTTCCTGTTTAATTCCCCCGTTAACCCTTAGCCTCCTCCTCCTCTGTTCTCCTGTAGGTTCTGGTTACTCTAGCGCTTGGACGCCTCCGGGCAGCAAATCGCGCTCTACAAGTCTACATCTATTCTATTCTTTTCTATTCTATATTCTCCGTGATGTTTACATTAAAGAGACCCCACAGAAAGACTCAGTCCATGCACCACTCCTTAGCCCTGGGCAAAAGGCCCCAACAGCAGCCAAAAAAATCGAAAAACACACAAAAATAAGCACAATCCCATGCCATTCAGGCCCTCAATGATGTTTAAATTCGAGACACCCCACAGAAAGACTAGGCCCATGCACCACTCACTACCCCTGGGCATAATGGATGAAAGCTAGGCAAAATGGGTGCAGGCCTGAGAACACTGCCTGCATTCAAAATGGACCCTTGCCCCCCAGCACATGGCCAGGGCCTGCCTGTACCAGCACTCAAAATGGCCCCCACCCACATGGCCAGTTCCTATCAAGACCCCCAAAAATCGAAAAACACACAAAAATCACCACATTCCAATGCCATCCATGCCCTCCATGATGTTTACATTAAAGAGACCCCACAGAAAGTCTCAGTCCATGCACCACTCACTAGCCCTGGGCAAAAGGCCCCAACAGCAGCGAAAAAAATCGAAAAACACACAAAAATCAGCACAATCCCATGCCATCCATGCCCTCCATGATGTTTACATTAAAGAGACCCCACAGAAAGACTCAGTCCATGCACCACTGAGTACCCCTAGGCAAAAGGCCCCAACAATAGCCCAAAAATCGAAAATTCCAAAATTGTAGTTGCAGTAACTGTAATGCCCCAAACAAACTTACTTGTGAAATTTCTAATCCAAAAGTGATCCAAAGAAAGTCAAAAAGTCCTCAAATCCAAATATCCAGCAGCATCCACAAAAAGAAATCCTTCCAGGTCAAGATCCAATCAAAGTGACCAGCACATGAAGAAAGCACTGGGAGGAGCCTGCTGGACAGGAACAGGAAGTTGGAGACTGTGGGGCACTTCCTTCCTCCCACCCCCCCCAAAATGGACTCCTTGCAAAAAAAGTGCAGGCAAATGTCAACCTAAGGAGTTATTCTGATAAAAAATCATCATTTTCAGAAGGTTTATGCTGCTTGCTGGTGGATTTCTTGTGCAGAATTGCAAATTTTGCAATTTCGCAAGTGCGAGATTGTTGCTGCCCGCCGCATCTACGTGTTCGCAATTGTGAGCTCTCGCGATGCGAGCTCTGCAAGGTGGCAAGCCGCGATGACGCCAAACTCCCGCGGGATCCCGCAGCAAGATCCAAAATGGCGCAGCACACGCAAAATATGGAGAAAAGCAACTCTGCAAACGCTGAATGACGGTAAGTGAACGTCGCGCGCTGCAATATTGTATCACCAAGCAAAAAAATCCGCTGCGTGCGAATTCGCAAATTTTCGGCAAATTCGCGAGAGTTCGCGGATTGCGAATTTGCCGAAAATCCGCTAATTCCGCGAGCAGAACTGATTTTAAAGCACCTGGGCTGGATAAGATCCCTGGGGATCTATATCCTGCTAAAATTGATATTTATTCTTCCTATTTCCTATTTATGTTCAATGCTATCCTGAGAGGTTCACCTTTGCCTCAGTTTGGGCTGGGGCAGAGATCAAGCCAATTTTTTTAAAGGGCTATAGGGCATTCCCCTCTAATTAGAGGCTGATTAGCCTTATTGATAGTGCCCTAAAATGATTCTGTAGGATTATATTGAACAGGTTGCATGAATGGTTAGCCACCACTAAAGTCCTTTCACCCCTACAAGCCAGCTTCAGGGAATGGACAGGTACTATGGATCAGGTGTTCTTTCTTCAATTATTACATTAGAAAATAGTAACATTGGAGGGAGGACGCATATATGTGGTATTTGTAGAACTGTTGTCTGCATTTGACCTAGTACCACAAGCAACTTTGTGGAAGTTGCTGGCAGAAATGGGGGTCCAAAGTAATTGTGAGATATAATTATTAGATTACACCATAATAATTAAGCACAGGCCACTACTTTGTTTACTATGGTTACCAATGGCCTAGTTAGATACTTGAAGAAGTGTGGGGACGATGCCCCGAGGTTATCAGATGTACGTGCCCTTCTGTGTGTATATGATACACTCCGAACATCTAAATCGGCCCTGGGATTTAAAAAGTTACTGGACATTTTTTGGGGGGTTTTTGCAAACAGAGGGCCCTGGAGATTTACATCGGGAAAAAAAGTTTACGGTTTTCAATCTTTGTTAATCCATCAGAGCTAGCCTATTGCTCAATGGAGTATCCTTGGAGAGGGTCTACACATTTGATTATTTGGGGATAACTCTATCTGAGCATTTTGATTTGAAAGCCCACATTACACATTGAAGGCTGAAACTGGAACAACAGGCTGGAGGCATAGAAAAGATCTCAATTTCGACCAATCTCTCCAGCTCTACAAATCTAAAATCTTCGAGTCCCTTAGCAGCTCTATATGGTGCATAGCTTTGGGTCTTTAAGGATATTCTCTCTCTGGTGGCGGTTGAAAATCGATTCATGCATTCATTGACCAACCTCCCTATAAGTTCTCATCTCAATCCACTCAGACCTGACTTAGAGTTACAATCTATCTCTTTTAAATAAGTTTGAGACCCATTCTATATTGGAAAAGAGTTTGGACAACTCCGTAGTTGATTTCTTATTGACAGGGCCTTGTAGAAGTTCTAGGCATTTCCAAGCCAAGCAATATACATTGGATAAAGTATATACAAACATACCATTCACAGATATGGTGTGAGAGTCTGTGGGCAACTCCAAATAAGGCTTCTTTAATAAATACTTTATCAAGAGTAGATATTGGCAGTATATACATGGAACTCTGGTTGGGCAGCCAAGACTCGGTACTCCTACTGTACCCTTTCTAGAACAGAAACATGAATATATATCAGAAGATTACCTGGATGAGGTTGAACCTACTAGGGTCAAAGTCAGCTTTCTTGAAATTTCGACTTGGGATACTGCACTTCACTCCTTTACTGCCAAATGGCTGGGAAATTTCAAGGAGGCTGATAGGCTCTGTCCCTCCTGTCTTGCAGCCACTGACACAGTGGACAGGTTCTCTTCTTTTGCCCAGTATATTTAGGAAGCAGAAGCAAATGGATACTTCCATTGTGCCGCAATATAGGCCTCTGGGATTATAAAGTGGCCTACAAAATCTTGAAAAATGATACCAGGCCTTCTAAGGTATTTGTGATCTTTCTCTTATTGTTTCCATGTGGAGAGGGAGGCAAAAACCAGCTTTCACTCTTCAGATGTCTGGTAGATAAACACCCCTATTGTTTTAGTGACAAGCATAGTAAGTAGTGCATACCTATTTCCACCAGGCATTTGTCCCTAGGTTCTTGGCCCCCTTCTAAGGGTAAGAGATCCAGGAGGTTCTCTGGCTACTCTTTAGTTCATAGGTACTGTAGTAATCTAAATCTGGGAGATGGCTGTTTGTTACAAGGAGTGACTTTAAACTATCTGCATAAGAAACTTTGGGGCTTACTTACAAGCCCCTTGCGCCACCGGTGCGTCACTTTTAACATGGGATAACAGTGACGTCCCGGCGGCGCAAGGGGCTTGTAAATAAGTACCTTTGTTCCCCTACCTGGGAGTGCTGTGTCATAATTTGTTTGGTAACTGGTTTGTGGGAGTCAGTGAGACATTGTACTAACATGTTTCTAATACAGCAACTTGCGAGAAATTGTCTACCTTTGATGATATTTTGTTACTGGACTATGGTGAAATAACTAACAGTCCAAATAACGCATATTGATCTTATCAAGATGATTGTATGCATTCATATTTTGTTTCTTTTATACATTGACTGTATCGTTTTTATGTGCTTTTATGACGTTTTTGCAGAATGAATACAATGTTGATAAAATCTTGAATGATTCACTGATAGATCAAATGGGAGACGAAGATGTGAAGGTTCTGGCTGAGGAGTTCAAATTTGGCAGATATCCGATGCCTTTACTGATGGTGCATTAGATGTTTATTTTGATCCTGGCTTCCACCTTTAGCCAAGACTTGTCTTCAGAGTGGGTCATGCTTGTGGAGATTTAGGCACAGTCTAACTGTCTCCTTTTGCAACCTTTGTATCCTGGCGAACAGTTTCTGAAACATGCACATTCAGCTGGCATTGGCGAGGTACAGGTGTGCCATGAGAAGGGCTCTCATCAGCTTCTTCATACGATCCATTTAAAAAGTGGAATGACCTTCTTTGGTCCATTACAGTGAGAAAGCTTTCCAATGTTTTCAAATAAGTACAGTAAAGTTGATTCCTCCTAATTTTGTGTGCAAATTACAAAGTGACAGCATTTTCAGATGAGAGATTTCAGTTCGTTTGATATCTTGCCATAAATACTTGAAGTCGTTCAAGCATATCATCCCAATATGCTGTGCTTTGCTAACGGGCAGTCTGCGAAGAGAATGGAGAACATTTCAATCTCGTTTCCGGTTTGAGCCTTTTAGGTTTATGGATCAGGCTGTTTGTGGTTCCAGTGGAATCCAAATGACAGCAAAGTTTTATAGAGATGGTATTGGGTTTGCGTTATGAGGTACAGCATGATATTCCCGGCTAATTTATTCTTTCAAGTTGACTTGTTGAGAAGGACATTTCTTTGTTCAGTTCCAGCAAGTATAGTTTTACATTTAAATCTAAGGTTCTTGGCTGTGTCAGCTGCTGAGGCCACCAGACAGATATCACTTAACCAGAAAGAGCTCATAAAAGAATGAAAGGGGAGAGGATCTCGCCTTATGGCTAGAGTGGTCGAACTTGAAGGTGAAGAACCGGGTTGGAGTCTCGGCAACGACGCTCAACATCCTGTGATTCTGGGTGAATCGTTTAATCTCTAATCTGTTTCTAGCAAAAATGAATGTGTCCATCTGTAACGCAGCTGGTGCTCATGTAAAGCCCACTGATACCAGATATCTTGGGGTCTAGTTTGTGCTGTATAAAACTCTAAAAAAAATAGTTCAAAACTTTTTGTCATTGATTAATTGCGTGCAAGATAATCAATTACACAGAGTCAGTAATTTTCTTGACTCCATTGGGAATGATTACAGGGCCTTTGGGCTAGTTGTATAGTATGGATGAAGGTAGAGACAGTGCTTGGTATGATTTGCATAGCTCTGAACTAATAGTTGATGGTTATGGATTCATCTAATCAGAGTTCGTAGGGAGAGATTGAAAAAGGTGGGAGAACGGACATACATGGAGAACTCAGTCTAAAGGTACTGGCGAAGGACACTATATTATTCATGTTATCCTGATATGTTTTGTTTTTGAGGAAGTATTCCACTCACATTTGGGAATACCATGTGAAATCTAAAAGTTCAAGAGATGGAGAAAGATGTTGAGGTCAATTGTGTCCAAAACAGAGCAAGATGAGGCAATTTGAGATGCAGCTGTTGGAGTTCTCAACGAGCCTACCGAACCCTTGCCTTCGTTTATTTTGAAATAACCTACGCAAGCAAAAAATACGCATGCACCTTCTAACATGCATCCTACCGTTCAAAGCTGGGATAGGGCACTGAATATTGTTATCTGAATGATTGTTGCCTTCCAAGATTGCTAGAGACAGCTGTTGCTGAATTTGCTGGGCTTGATACTGCCCGTCCTGGGGCTTCCGCAATGTGTGACATGAGGAGGAAGGATGCTAGCCCAAAGCAGTTCCCAGACATGGCTACCAGTGCTTCTCTTGTCCAGCACCATGGCTCATGGGTAAAAAGAAGTTTAATACTGGAGCATAGAGGTAAGCAAAACTGATTACTGAATTATTATGCTGATGTATAGGGCAAGAAATCCAGAAAAACAAAGAAATGCTGCCTGAGACACCAGCCTGCAAATAGATACAGTAGGACAAGCAGGGAAATCGAGCCCTAATCAGGCAAAAAGATGAGCCCTTATCTACGATATCTAACCAGAGGCTCCACCAGGAGCTGAATCAAGACAGTGGGGAAGACTGTCCAAAAACATGCAAATACAAGGCAAATCAACAGACGCTATCCTCTGAAGCTGATAGTGGACTGCATGTACTGATCAATTCTGTGATCGATACTTCGATATTGCTTTACCACGTGAAAAGCCTGATCATTCTGATAGGGCTATTAATAAATGCAATATGGGGCGTATTATAAGGAAATGCTTGTAAGGATATTTAAAAGAAAAACAATATCACAGCAAATAGCATTACCATTACCAGCCTCCTGGTGATATAGATTGTTGCAAAATATTTGGCTAGTGGGAAACATAAATTATAATATGGCTCGCTTCTCCTTGACCATGATCACATAAGGCTGATGTAGTTTCACAAAAACAGGCGGGAGACACCAAAGTGTAAAGTCCATTAAATCTATAGATATGCTTTACAGCAAAAACCCGAAAGGAAACTTAAAATAAAGAATATGTGGAGCGGTGTTTTTACTTTCAGATGGGTCTGTTAAAGATTTCAGCCTTAAATGACTTAAAGGAGACACCAAATGGACAGCGAATGCCCTCTCAGGTGGAGATTATTGAAGAGACTATAAAGGTGATAATATATTCCTCTCTGATACAGGGGACAATAGCAGCGAGAGTGGCTGAGAAAACACTTTGAAATAGGATCACTTTACCTTAATATTTACCACACAGCTAAAGGACCCCAAAGACAAAAATTTGGCAAAGTGGCAAGTTAGATGAGGTGATCTGGATGTGTCCTCCAGCTTGCTGGAGAATAATAGGTAGAACCAGAGCCTACTCTTGAGATTACATATCAAGTCATCACCACCCATAGAGAGGAAACACATTTTGAGTACATGGCCCTCAAGAGCACTAATAGAAAAAACCTCTGTATAGATGATCACCAGCTTCTTTTGAGACATGACTATGAAGCTAAAAGAGATGGAAGTAAGGACTGAGAAATGTGAGAGCAGCACAGGCTTCAAAGGGGGTTGATGAGCATTAGAAACTATTGATAGATATAAAATGGAAGATTGAAGACTTTAAAATCAGCAAACAAAGAAATAATCTCAAAGCCCTTAGTATACAGGAAGATGTTGAGGGATCAGATTTAAGGATCAGAACCTAGAGCAATACCTATTTTGTAAATTTCTCCTGAGTCAACCGAACTTCCAAAGGGCAAAGCCTAAAATCCCATTAAAGTAACGTTTAGACTTTTGCAATTGCACTTTCAAAAGGCTTTCGTGATTAACACAGATTATCACCTCTCTGCAAAACTTTGGGGCATATCATCAAGGACGGCGTTAAAATTATCGCCGGTTTAGCGGCAGAAAACTGCAACTAAAGCGGAGAGAATGGGCTTGATAATATGCCCTGGATAATTCCAATAGAAGCCCATATTCACACCAGAACATGGGCTTCTATTGGAATTCTCAAGGGCATATTATCAAGCCCATTATCGCCGCTTTAGCAGCAGTTTTCTGCCGCTAACGCCATCCTTGATAATATGCCCTTTGTTCATAAAATGTTTTCAGATTCAGATAGTGAAAGAGCAATGGACATACATTTCTAGGTCAGTAATACAGTTACAGCAACTCCTGGACACATGGAAGGGATTGCCAGACAGAGATAGGAATTTGTTGGGGAGAAATGACATGCATTCTATCAGAGTGAGTTTAGATGTAAAAGTAGTCAGAAACATTTATACCACTGAGTGGCTGGCTGCTTTTGTACATGGGTCTGGCATCATGCCTGAAGCTGAGGGTGAAGGAAGGTAGCCCGGCTAAGTTTCTCAGGCCCATGTGTAATGTGTTGCTTCAGCCCAGGTTTTTTCTTTGAATTGTGGGACTTGTAGTCCTGTTTGAAATTGAATAAACAAGATTACAAGTCCACGAATTCAAAGAAATATCTGACTACGAGTAGCACCTCCTACATGGACCTGGCAAATTTGGCAGCTATGGGAAGGAAGGGGAACTGCCCATGGTCTGGTGTGGATGACCCCTTGGAGAAAGAAGGTGGGATAGGAAGGGTGGGATATGGAGGATGGGATCTGTGTAGGAGGAGGGATATGTTAGGATGGTGTTGGGTTGTTGAGGAGCATTGGGATAAAAGGGAGAGAACAAAGCAATTGTTCAAGAATGTGTAGAGATAAGTAGGTAATATATTATCAGAAGGCGAAACATACAATGAACTCTGAGGGACATCCAAGACAATGACCAATTGCTCAACTCCGAGGCCCCAGATGTCAATTTGTGATATTTGCTATCTATCTTCCAAATTGTGATGAACCAGAAATGTTTGATATTCTGAGTACAGAGTTGTCTGTTTGAGGGGGCATATCATATTTAGCATGGATTTCAATTGGCCAATTAATCAGAACTGGGATGTTTGCAAACATACAAAGACAGCTAGCCAAGGGCAAGTCAGAGCATCATACAAATGCGTGGCCTAGTCAATAAATGGCCATTCTAAAAGGGCAATGAACCAGGCTATAACTTTTATTCTCATTACCACCATCAATACTCCCACATAAGTATGTTTCTATGTACAACAAAATAATTGTAGATGCCAAAATTGTTATATTTCCAAAGATAATATCAGACAATAATGCTGCGAAGTTATGAGCTAAGCTGCAGACAATTTTGTTGAAAGTCAATGGACATTTGATCTCTCACTACTGCTGGAATCTGAATAAAGGGGTAAAATCAGCAATGGCTTAAACAGGTTTTTGGATTTAATTTGAACTCTGTAGATCCTCCAATTGCATGGGATATACTTACGGCAGGCATTAGAGGGGTGACCCTCAGATATGTTATAATGAACAGAGAAGCACACAAGCATGGAATGATGGAAAACAACAAGCTAAGAACATAATATAGCTGGAAGTGCAACATTGTCAACCATTGCATGGGAAAGGTGTTGCGCAGAGGACAGGGTGGTTGACCCTGGAGTGTAGGGTGCTCACGGTTCGAACCCCAGCACCAGAGGCATATCAGCTCGGCATCGTGTGACTCTGAGCAGTAGCTCACTTAATCGCCCCAATGGCCCCCAACGCATTGAGACCCTTACAGGTGATTCGTTTGCACTTTCCAAATACCAGGTTATTATTATATTCCAGAATATTGGTTAACAAGAGGGATCTATCTAGCAACAGATTGTCCTGGGACGCACCAGCTTACTTAATGGATGTAGGAAGAAGGTAGTCAAGAAGAGTCATAATTAGGGCTTGGCGTCGTTAGCGTAGCGCCACTACGCAGAATTTTAGAAAAAGATTGTGGAAAACAGGGGCACGCCCTGAGGGTCCATGTGCCTGGGCAGACTCCCTGATCTCCCCGGCCTGATTGGGTTGGAAAGCAGGAACCGGCCCCGGGACCTGGGTTTGAGAGCCCCCGTCCTACTGCCTGCCAAGAGTCCATCTGCCCGGGACAAGGGTCCCTGGTGCAGAGCCCCGGAGACCTGCAAGCCTACCGGGCAGTCCTCCACCAGGCAGCTGGGCCCCAGGAGCGCTTGCGGGTCTCCCCATGCCTGAGGCCCAGCGAGGGGTTTTGGAGCCCCCCTGAGCCCTGCAACCCGGAGCCCTGCAGCCCCCGAACCCTGCAGCCCCGGAGCCCTGCAGCCCCGGAGCCCTGTAGCCCCTGAGCCCTGCAGCCCCGGAACCCTGCAGCCCCAGAGCCCTGCAGCCCCGGAACCCTGCAGCCCCCGAGCCCTGCAGCCCTGGAGCCCTGCAGCCCCCGAGCCCTGCAGCCCCGGAGCCCTACAAGGCAGGCGGGGCAGGAGCCCTCCTGTGAAGGCTCGGGAGGGCAGCTGCGAGTCCTTTCGGTCCCGGCCATCTGGTCGCACCTTTCCCCTCGGCCTTCTTGTCGCACGCAATGCTTTCCAATGGGGCAACTAGATGGTCGGGCTTCCCTAGAAGTCCAGATGAGGTGCCATTCGCCTCCCCGATCCCAGCAAGGGCTCCAGGAGGTAGGGCGCCTGCGCCCCGTGGGTCCCTTCCGTCACTCGGATCGCACGGATTCCAAGAAAGAGGGGTAGCCTTCCTCTGGATTACTAGGGACAGGGTATGCCCGTTCACTCCTCTCGGGCTGGCGGTTTCCTACCAGGGATCAGATGGGCTATGCCTGGGTTACACCTCCCTAGGCATCCGGGGCTCCCATCTCCAGGTCTACGACATGGCAAAGTACCTGGGACGGGCTCCATGGGTCCTCGGCAGTCCTCCCCTGGGCGTCCAGGGCTTCCATCTCCAGGCCAACGGCATGGCAAAGTACCTGGGACAGGCTCCATGGTCCCGGGCAGTCCTTCCCTGGACGTCCGAGGGTCCCATCTCCAGGCCAACGGCATGGCAAAGTATGCGGGTCGGGCTCCAAAGGTCCCGGGCAGTCCTCCCCCGGATGTCCGGGGCTCCCAACCAAGGCCTACGGCATGGCAAAGTACCCAGGACGGGCTCCATGGGTCCTGGGCAGTCCTCCCCCGGGAGTCCGTGACTCTCATATCCAGGCCTACAGCATGGCAAAGTACCCAGGACGGGCTCCATGGGTCCCAGGCAGTCCTCCCCCGGGCATCCGGGGCTACCATTCCCAGGCCAACGGCATGGCAAAGTGCCAGGGACGGGCACCATTGGTCCAGGGCAGTTCTCCCCCGGGCATCCGGGCCCTGAGGTTCCGTGATGATTTGAACCCGTGTTTTCAATATTGTCGGAAATGCATAATATTGGTATCAGCGAACCGCAAATGATCCATTTAGCATATCCTGGTGTTTTCGCTACGCTACGAGCAAGAGTACTCCTGTAACAAACACATTTCTGATCTACCCATGGCATCCATCTTGGATCAGGGCAGCCATTTTGTGTTTCTTGCCCTCACATACGCAATAACCTTTGATCACTTCATTTCGATTAAGGACACGTAGCCTTAGCCGGAGATTCACCTCTCTAGTGACACGTGCACCTTAGACCAGAACACGCTGTAGCTGCATGACTCGACAAAGGCTGCCTCCTCTGCCCGAGGCCAGTCCTGCGGAACTGGTCCTCGTGTCCGTTGGCCTGATCACGATGAGGCGGCCGAAGCCGGTAGCCTTGCCCATTTACAACCCACAAACATCCCTTATCCTACTTTCCTATCTTCCACACCTGGCTCCGTTCCTTTCTCTCTGAAACTTTATTAGGGGGAGGTAACGAAATTTACGATGAGGCGGTCCGGCTCTTGAATGCAATATTGACAAGGGATTGTGATGAACTAGTGGGAACCCCTCTTCGTAATGTTTGGCATCAGATATTATCGACGGTTCCTGTGTAACGCCAAATATTTATTGTTTAGGACACAAGTGTTCTGAGAATGTATTACATGTAAAGAATTTGCCTCAAGCTCAAATTTTAGTATATAAGGAGCAACCCTCTTTGTACAAATTGAACAGGCTCCTAGACACTGCCCATGCTTAGTTTCTGTGACTTCTGTGTCCCTGCAGTAATAAACCTTTGGTCTTTGACGCCACCATCGAGAAGCCCGTGTTTCTGTTTATTTGTGCACCAAGACAGGTGGAACTCCGGGGTCTTTGGGTGTTGTTCCCTGACACCTCTGGAAGGAACCAAAAAGTCCAGAACTCCAATTGGCGCCCACGTGGGGTGACGTCATTCGGTACCGGTCCAAAAGCCTGCAGAGTTCGAGAAGCTTCGTGTGAAGATTCCTGAGGGAGGCGCCCCACTTCATCGATCCCGGCATATCGCAAAAGTGGCCCGACGTTCTCTTCCACGAGGGTTCCCGTTCAGGACGGCTGCAGTGGGCCGTTGCCTTGACCGTCGCCCTGTCTTGGACCCGAGGTGCAGTCCTTAGTACGGCGAAACGTGACGGGTTTCTCCTTGGTGACGTCTTCAGTGCCTCAGTTAAGTATTTAGTGGTTGCTAGTTGGTTACTTCGTGAGGGTTGTTAAAATCCTTTTTGGTTCTTGGTTTGGTTTGGTTTCGTAAGATTATCACTGGTTGTTCTGGTTACGATAATCTATTTGGTTTAGTTTGGGTATCGATACATCAGTTCGCTTTTGGTAGGCCTAAATTCGTGGTTCAGGTGCACATATTTGTTTCTTGTTTTGTTCGTTCTGTGTTCCGGATTACAAAATGGTAAGTCGGAGAAATTGTATGTTGTCTTGTTTTGGTTGCAACAGTGATTCACGATTGGAGGACTCATGTCTGGTTCCCCCGATTGGGACTCCCTTATATGATCTTTACTGTAAGCATGGTGTGGGTCCTATATCTTATAATGAGGTATGGGTCCGCTATACGGAAAAGGATGGTGTCCTTAGTTGGCCACTGCATGGTAGTTTTGAACCCGAAATCCTCGATAATTTAGAAGCGAAATTGTTTAAGAAGAAAGCCCGGCCGGCAATGTTTGATTCTTTCCGTTACTGGCGAAAAGAATCTAAACAGAGAGAAATTAAAAGGTTGAAGAAAGAACAGAAAGAGCAAGAGTTGACTTTAGAACAAGCGGCTAAGCAGCTGCAAGTCAACGAGTCTGAGAAGGCCATAGAGGTGGCCATTAGAGAGCATAATTTAGCGATTGACAAGTGCTATCCTGCCTTGCCATCGAAAATAACTAAGATACTGGAGGACCCCGAAAACGATCCTCTGTTGTCTTACTTGTTACGGTCACCTCCACCGTATGCACAAGGTGCTACGGCTCCACCTGTACCAAATGTTCAATTGCCGGTTGCTGGACAACCCGGTATTCCTGCTCCTGCCCCTCAGAATCAAGCTCCTGTACCTCCTGTAGTCAATGTAAATGGTCCTACGGCACCTCCTCTTCCTGGGTTGCTGACTTCTCTACCTGTACCTGTATCGCTTACACCTACTGTTCCACAAGCTATCTTCCTCGATACTCCTACTGCTCCGCTATCTGTTCCAACTGCTACTGTGTTCTCTGCATCTGCCAGTATGTTGACTCCGCTATCTGTTCGTCGAAGAATCACTGATTCTGTCTCTAACATTCTGTCTCCTTTATATAAATCTTTAATTAAAACTCCTACTTCTGATTCCGTACAAAGACGTAGTCAGCTCCCAAGTACTGAGGAACGGGGAATATTAGATTCCACGGCTCTCAGATGGATTTCGAAAAGTAGGAGATATAGTACGAGAGATGTATTAGATACATTTATGCAGTGGAATGAACCAACGCAACGATATGCCTTTGACGAGATGTGCTCTCTTTTACGTGATGAGTTAGAAGAAGATGACTCTGAATCGAATTTAGAAGACTTAATAAAGGTTCAGAAAGAGTTTGCTGCAGGAATGATAGTAGGTCAAAATATAAAAGAAGCGATGGAACTGATTTTAAGTTATAGGAATGATCCATCACTTCGTTCACCGAGAGATTTAGAGAAAAATAGTACGAAGTTAAATCGCCAGTATCCAATGAGGGAGGTTCCTCCAATTTGGCGTGAAGCTATACAAGCTGACGCAGTGAATGGTGTTGTTGCCGCTCCGGCGCAATTTCAAAGAGTGTGGATACACATTCCGTGGAAGCGAGCAGACGTGTTAGCAGTAAAGCAGGCCTTGCCAGACCCACGTAAGAATCCTGCTGGGTACTATAAGGAATTAGCACAAACAGTTGAGGCCTGTGTGATGAATCTGGCGGATATTGACATGTTATTTGGGAATGTAGTTCCGCAACCAATTTGGGATAAAATTCGTAAAGAGAATCATCCAGTTGCCCTAGGTGGTGATTGGGCAGCTATCATTGCAGCGGATGGTCAGCAAATAGGTGGTTCCAAACCCGAACCTCTAATTGCTAATCTTCCAGGTAGGATAATCGACTTAATGAAGACTCTGATGCCAGCATTGCGCGTTAATTGGGACAAGTTGTCCGCATGCAGGCAAAAGAAAGACGAAAGTGTCTCCGACTTTTTCACGAGGTTCGAAGAGACCTTTGTAGATCATAGTGGTCAGGATATGAGCACAGAAGGAGGACAGAGACTGTTTGTCGATAAATTCGTACATAATTTGTTACCTGAGCTATGCAATGAATTAAAAGATTCCGAGAGTGCGTGGGCTGTCTCTACAACTGCGCAAATACTTGCAACAGCACAGTATTATGAAAATAGGGATAAAGAGGAGAAAGAGAAATCAGATAAGAAAACGAAAGACTTAAAGACTAAAGTTCTTTTGCAACAGGCGTATCCGCCTCGCATGAATCAGACTAATACACAGCAAGGGTCATATCAAAGGACAGACTATAGTTCACCGAGACCTCAATACCAGTGGAATCAGTGTGCGTATTGTAAGAAAGAAGGTCATTATAAAAATGAGTGTCCAGTCCTAGCGCAAAATAATGCAGCAGCAGCTCAGAGAGGTCGTGGTGGTTTTGTGCAGAATTCTAGAGGTCGAGGACGAGGTGCTATGCCTCCACAGAAAAATGATCGCCCTCCCAATCACTTTGATCAACGAAATGGACAGTCTGCCCAACAAAATAGATCTCAACAGTATCATGTTGAAGACTTTTGTGAAAATGATGAGGGATTTCAGCAAAATGGGTACTAGGACAGCCATGGACAGAGAGAGGGAGTAGTATCAGTTCCAGTGGATCAGAGTGGGCCTTATGTCGCAGTAGCAACATCAGGTGTAGTCGAACCGTTTCTGTTGGATACTGGTGCAGCAAAAAGTTCTATCATACATGCGAAACTCCCTGGCGCACCTTTGTCCGGCTCAACAAATGTTTCTGTAGGTTTTTCAGGCGCCCCTGTTTACAACCCGGTATCTGGTCCTTTATCTATTTCTGTTGGACCGTGCCAATTAAAAGCACCCTTGATTTTGACAACAGGTTGTAGCGAAAATCTGCTTGGTTTAGACTTGTTAAAACGCCTATATGCGACATTGTACTGTTCTCCGGAAGGAGTACAGCTTACGTTGGGTAAAAGAACCACCTCTCCGATGTACTTGTCAATGGATGCGCTCCCGCCAGAGCTGCATTCACTCCCTGATACTCTTTGGGCGACTGGTCCTAACGATGTAGGCCTTTTAGAAATACCACCATATGTAGTAACTTTGAAAGCAAATGTAAAATTTCCACGAATTCCTCAATACAAAATATCTAGTGAAGGTGAACGTGCACTTTTATTGATTGTACAAGATTTGATTAAGAAAGGTGTGGTTGAAGAAACTAGAGGAAATGTCTGTAATAGTCCTGTATTACCGATTTTGAAACAAACTGATCCTACAAAGCCTCCAGTATATAGGTTTGTCATTGATCTCAGAGAAGTTAATAAGATTGTGGTCCCGCAGTTCCCTGTAGTTCCAGACATTACTGCCTTGTTAACATTGATTCCTGCTACAGCCACATGGTTTTCAGTAATTGACTTGAAAAATGCCTTTTTCAGCATTCCAATAGCCGAGGAAAGCAGAGATATTTTCGGCTTCTGTCTAGGAGGTCGAAGCTTCAGATTTAAACGCGCTCCACAAGGCTATTGTGAGAGCCCATCAATTTACAGTCAGGCATTAAAAAGTCAGTTAGATTCCTTTGTACTTCCTCAAGGTTCTGCTCTAGTACAGTATGTAGACGATCTTCTAGTGGCTGCCGATGACAAGGAAACTTGCAAAGCAGCTACGATTTCGTTATTGCATCATTTGTCCAATTTGAATCACAAGGTGTCACCTTCGAAAATGCAATATTGCTGCCAAGAAGTGACCTACCTAGGTCATCTCTTGTCAAAGGAGGGAAGGAAGTTGACCCCAGAGAGAATAAAAGCAATTACGCAGATGAGTGTTCCTCGCACGCAGAGAGAAGTGCGTGCCTTTTTAGGTATTACCTCTTACTGTAGGCAGTGGATCCCAAATTTTTCTCTTTTAGCAAAACCATTGGTAGCTTTGACTGGGAAAAATGTTCCGAGTCCGGTGCCATGGTCTGCTGAATGTTGGGAGAGTTTTTCTGAGTTACGAAATGCACTTTGTTCAGCTCCTGTATTAGGTACACCCGATTACAGCAAGCCATTCACGCTCTATGTTCACGAGAGAAAAGGTTGCGCGTTGAGTGTTCTGACACAGAAATTTGGTGATAAACAACGCCCTTGTGCGTATTTTTCATCAACATTAGATCCGGTAGCTAGAGCATTGCCTAGTTGTTTGAGATCTACAGCAGCAGCTGCGGCTTCCATTCGACAATCTGCTGGTTTGGTGATGAATAACATGCTAGTGGTCATGGTTCCTCATGCTGTGGATACACTCATGAACAGAACCAAGACGCAACACCTTACCAGTGCTAGATTATCTGGCTACGAGCTGACATTGCTAGCGAGTCATATTCAGATCAAAAGATGCAATGTATTGAATCCAGCAACATTGTTGCCGACTAATCAAGAGTCGAGTGATTCCGAGCCCCATGATTGTTGTTTTAGAACCGAGGAGGAGACAAAAGGACGAATTGATTTAAAAGACACCCCATTGTCAGATCCAGATGGCACGTTGTACGTTGATGGGTCATGCTTTAAATTGGAGAATGGTGATGTGACTGCTGCCTATGCAGTAACGACTTTGAGAACGATTGTGGAGACTGCAAGAGTGAGTCAGAATTCTGCCCAAGCTGCAGAATTAATAGCTCTAACAAGAGCGTGTGTTTTAGCTAAGGGAAAGAGAGTGAATGTGTTCACAGATAGTCAGTACGCGTTTGGCGTGGCCCATAATTTTGGCCGTTTGTGGAAAGAAAGAGGTTTCATTACGTCCCATGGGACTAAGATTCAACATGGTCAGTTAGTTAACGACTTGTTGGAATCTCTAACCTTGCCGACTGAAGTTGCGATTGTGAAATACAGTGCGCATAAAGCAATCACGGATGATGTTGGTCGTGGGAATGCTTTTGCTGATGAGACCGCTAAACAGACAGCTAGAGATATGATGATTAGAATGTATGTTGCTACGTCTGCAAGATGGATTTCTGAGTCTGGAATGTGTGAGGATACAGTGGAAAGTGTGAAAGAAATTCAGAAAGAGGCGACTGAAGAGGAAAAACGTGCATGGAAAGAGAGTACGGGCAAGTTGGATTCGAGTGGGTGTTGGATTGATTTGTCGGAACAACAGCGTTGGATGTTGCCTGATGCGTATGTGCTTGCAGTGGTGACAATGGCGCATGGAGTAGCGCACATAAGTTCTAAAGGAATCTGTAAAATGTTGGCTCCGGTCTGGAAGAATGATGGGATTAGTAAATGTGCAGAGAGAGTGGTGAAAAACTGTATGGTATGCCTGATGCATAATCCTGGCAAGGGAACCCCAACTCCTGCTGGTCATTTCGCTCCACCCTCTTGCCCCTTTGAGGTAATTCAGTTAGATTTCATGCACATGGATCGGTGTAATAATCTAAAAAACGTCCTGGTGGTAGTTTGTGCATTCTCCAGATGGATCGAAGCATATCCACTAAAGGACAATACTGCCCTATCTACTGCCAAAATACTTCTCAAAGAATATTTCCCTAGGTATGGAATGCCACGGATTGTATGGTCAGATAACGGAAGTGAGTTTATAGGGAAAGTTATGCAGAGTGTGTGTGCCGGTTTGGGCATTAAACAGAAATTTCACAGTGCAAACCATCCCCAGTCTGCTGGTTTAGTTGAGGGTTACAATGGCACCCTTAAACTAAAACTTGCTAAAATACAGGCATCCACGGGTTTATCTTGGCCAGACGCACTACCCTTGGCTTTGTTATCAACAAGAGCAACTGTGCATTCTAGAGTAGGGCTTAGTCCATACGAAATAGTTTTTGGCCGTCCTGCGAATGTTTGGGGAGTGCCTAGGCCGAAAGAATTTTGTTCTCTAGAATATCCAATGTTGATTGATTACCTTCACGACTTGACTGCTAAATTGAGTCTTATTCACCAACAGGTTTTCGATGCATTGCCAAAGCCTCCGGAGAGTCCAGGTCATCAGCTGAAACCCGGCGACCACGTTGTGGTCCGAAATTTCGCGAGGACAAAGAACCTTCAGCCCAAGTTTGTCGGCCCCTTCCAGGTGCTGCTTGCAACAAGAACTGCCGTTCGTGTGGCTGGACGTAAGCACTGGATACACGCAACTCATGTCAAACGTGTACCTTTGCCACTTCCTTACGACCACTGGGTGAAGAAGGGAATTGGTGCCTCTGAATGCGAGCAAACACCCAAGTTTATCCCTTTCAGCGATGCCGAATTGATAACCGACACTCCGAACTCTGACTCTCCTCCTGAAAAGACTCCTTTGAATTCTGAACATTTTTCCTCTGCATCAGAAAAAACTCTGTCATATGCGAACCTGAACACTGCAACAGCTACTAATGATACGTTATTTTCCGATCAAACAGTTCCTGCAAAATTAAGATACAACTTACGACCTCGTAATATGGACAAATAAAGCAGGAAACTGCCTATTGTGATATTTTAAATTTTGAACTTTTGCCTTCAGCCAGGAAGTTTGCTATTGTTTTCTTGTGTTTTAAAATTGCCTTGCCGTCTGGGTAGCCGTAGGGTCGTGGCTGTGTGCCTAGTTGAATCTGCGGGGGTCTGACGCAAGGTCGATCTTTCTGTTGGTTCTGGGAACTCCCAGGGCTGATAGAGGCATTTTCATCTACGTACACATCATCAGTGGACGCGAGCGGATTGTAGAAGATGGAGCTTCCTGCGCTGCAACGAGAAAATGTGATTTATGTTCGCAGAAACAGACTTTACAGAATTCTTCACAGCAAATGCTTTCTGATACAATGCGCCATTACATTCTTGATTGTTTTGATAACGTTGGTGGGTGGAATCGTTTTTGGTATGAGTTTAATCTTTGTGCCAGTCACTACAGTACCTCCCCTCGATCCTGCTTCCTCTACTGTTTCTTCCATACACTCTTTTCACTCGTTTCCTGAACATGAGCAGGCTCGACGCTCAGAATTCATCAATAACACTTTTGTACAGCTCTTGCACCAACACCAACTGGTAGTTAACACTACAGACTGCTGGGTGTGTGGCTTGATACCCCACACTATGGATAAAGGCATTCCCTATCTGGTTTTGCCTTTTAGCTATAATGGATCATTTCAGGCCCTTCAAACCATCTTTGCTTATGCCCTTGAAACCTATCCTCCGCGTCCACCACGTTCCACTAAATACAACTCTGCTAACAAAGCTTTAGTCCAGGGAATTATTGACATGATCAAGGAGGTCAATAATACTCCATCTTACCCTAGAGACGAATTACGAGTATTTTTGAGTTGGAATTCTTCAGAGTATCGCCTTAGTTTGGGAGAAAGCAAGCGGAAAAGCTCAACTCCAATCTGGGTCGTACCTCACCGAGGTCAGGTCTGTTTGCAAGGTAATGGGAGAAATCCGAGAGCTCAGCTAGGGAGGAGTGAGTGCGTTGAGACTTACGTGTTTCCGTCTAACTCTTCCCCTGCTTTTCTTACTGCTAGGGGTACCTACTTCATCTGTCAAGACAGAGCATATACATGGTTGCCTGCTGACTTTTCAGGTTCATGTTATATTGCTCGATTATTGCCTCCAACATACACTGCTTCATCTGATTATCACAAAACCAGAGTAGCAAGAGGTGTTTTCAGCAAGGAAGATACCGCTGGTCAGGAAGCTGGAGACTTCTTCAAAGGCTTCCTTCCGTTCTGGGGGCCTATGGCCAATAGTAGAAACATACGTCAGCTAACACGGGTAGTTGAATCTACTATTACCGAAACTGCTGGTGCCCTTAGCAATGTGACAGCTGAGCTTCAGGCGGATAGACTCATGACGTTGCAGAACCGTATGGTTCTAGACGTAATACTTGCAGATCGAGGTGGGGTATGCAGAATGATGCAATCGAGCTGCTGTGTCTTTATTCCCAATAATGCTCCAACAGTCTATGAGGCGATCTCTAAGCTACACAAGATTTCCGACTCTATACACGTAGACCAGGGAAACTGGTCCTTTATGGAGTGGTTTTGGACTCTGATATCAGCGTGGGGATGGAAGGTTCTGATGGTCATTGGTGTCATCTTAGTATTCCTATTCTCATGCTGCCTGATTATCCAGTGTGGTCCAGCTCTGTGTAGTCTTTGTGCTGCAACCTGTTTTAGGAAACCACCTGCGTTTGGAGAAAAGGCACGAGAAAGGATGATGATACAACAGCATGTCACTGACCTGATGAGCAGAGAATTAGACTCTGACATAGACTGAGTAATTGCCTATGTAAGGGCAAAAGGAGGGTCTGAGGTTCCGTGACGATTTGAACCCGTGTTTTCAATATTGTCGGAAATGCATAATATTGGTATCAGCGAACCGCAAATGATCCATTTAGCATATCCTGGTGTTTTCGCTACGCTACGAGCAAGAGTACTCCTGTAACAAACACATTTCTGATCTACCCATGGCATCCATCTTAGATCAGGGCAGCCATTTTGTGTTTCTTGCCCTCACATACGCAATAACCTTTGATCACTTCATTTCGATTAAGGACACGTAGCCTTAGCCGGAGATTCACCTCTCTAGTGACACGTGCACCTTAGACCAGAACACGCTGTAGCTGCATGACTCGACAAAGGCTGCCTCCTCTGCCCGAGGCCAGTCCTGCGGAACTGGTCCTCGTGTCCGTTGGCCTGATCACGATGAGGCGGCCGAAGCCGGTAGCCTTGCCCATTTACAACCCACAAACATCCCTTATCCTACTTTCCTATCTTCCACACCTGGCTCCGTTCCTTTCTCTCTGAAACTTTATTAGGGGGAGGTAACGAAATTTACGATGAGGCGGTCCGGCTCTTGAATGCAATATTGACAAGGGATTGTGATGAACTAGTGGGAACCCCTCTTCGTAATGTTTGGCATCAGATATTATCGACGGTTCCTGTGTAACGCCAAATATTTATTGTTTAGGACACAAAGGTTCTGAGAATGTATTACATGTAAAGAATTTGCCTCAAGCTCAAATTTTAGTATATAAGGAGCAACCCTCTTTGTACAAATTGAACAGGCTCCTAGACACTGCCCATGCGTAGTTTCTGTGACTTCTGTGTCCCTGCAGTAATAAACCTTTGGTCTTTGACGCCACCATCGAGAAGCCCGTGTTTCTGTTCATTTGTGCACCAAGACAGGTGGAACTCCGGGGTCTTTGGGTGTTGTTCCCTGACACCTCTGGACGGAACCAAAAAGTCCAGAACTCCAGCCCGAGAGCTCCGGTGGTCCTCCCTGTGCCTGAGGCCCAGCTGGGGTCCCTGAGCCCTGCCCTGCCCTGCGCTGGCATGCAGGAACCCTACTTTGAAGGCTCGGGTGGAAATCTTGGAGTCCTCTCGATCCCCGCCATGGTCGCACCTTTCCCTTCAGCCATCTGGTTGCACGCAATGTTTTCCAATGGGGCGATTAGATGGCCGGGCTTCCCTGGAAGTCCAGATGAGGTGCCATTTGCCTCCTCGATCCTAGCGAGGGCTCCAGGAGGTCGGGTGCCTACGGCATGGCAAAGTACCTGGGAAGGGCTCCATGGATCCTGGGCAGTCCTCCCCTGGGCGTCGGGGCTTCCATCTCCAGGCCAACGGCATGGCAAAGTACCCGGGACAGGCTCCATGGGTCCCGGGCAGTCCTTCCCTGGATGTCCAGGGGTCCCATCTCCAGGCCAACGGCATGGCAAAGTACCCAGGACAGGCTCCATGGGTCCCGGGCATACCTCCCCCGGGTGTCTGGGGCTCACATCTCCAGGCCAACGGCATTGCAAAGTACCCGGGACGGGCTGCATGGGTCCCGGGCAGTCCTCCGCCAGGTGTCCAGGGCTCCCATCCCAGGCCTACGGCATGGCAAAGAACCCGGGACGGGCTCCATGGGTCCCGGGCAGTCCTCCGCCAGGTGTCCAGGGCTCCCATCCCAGGCCTACGGCATGGCAAAGAACCCGGGACGGGCTCCATGGGTCCCGGGCAGTCCTCCCCCGGGCGTCCGGGGCTCCCATCTCCGGGCCAACGGCATGGCAAAGTACTTGGGATGGGCTACATGGTCCGGGGCAGTCCCCCCCGGGCGTCCGGGGCTCCTATCTCCAGGCCAACGGCATGACAAAGTACCAGGGTCGGGCTCCATGGGTCCCGGGCAGTCCTCCCCCTGTCGTCCAGAGCTCCCATCTCCAGGCAAATGGCATTGCAAAGTACCAGGATCGGGCTCCATGGGTCCCAGGCAGTCTTCCTCCGAAAGTCCAGGCTCCGATCTCCAGGCCAACGGCATGGCAAAATACCAGCGTCGGGCTCCATGGGTCCCGGGCAGTCCTCCCCCCGGACGTCTGGGGCTCCTATCTCCAGGTGAACAGCATGGCAAAGTGCCCGGGTTGGGCTCCATGGGTCCCGGGCAGTCCTCCCCTAGGTGTCCGGGGCTCCTATCTCTAGGCCAACGGCATGGCAAAGTACCCGGGACGGGCTGCAAGGGTTCACGGGCAGTCCTCCCCAGGTGTCCGGGACTCTCATCTCCAGGCCTACGGCATGGCAAAGTACCCAGGATGGGCTTCATGGGTCCCAGGCAGTCCTCCCCCAGACATCCGGGGGTCCCATCTCCAGGCCAGCGGCATGGCATATGCCCGGGATGGGCTTCATTGGTCCAGGGCAGTCCTTCCCCGGGCATCCGGGTCCGAGAGCTCCGGTGGTCCTCCCTGTGGCTGAGGCCCAGCCGGGGTCCCCAAGCCCTGCCCTGCCCTGCCCTGCCCTGCCCTGCGTGGGGCAGGAGCCCTACTGTGAAGGCTCGGGTGGGAATCTGGGAGTCCTTTCGATCCCGGCCATCTGGTCGCACCTTTCCCCTCGGCCATCTGGTCGCACGCAATGCTTTCCAATGGGGCGACCAGATGGCCGGGCTTCCCTGGAAGTCCTGATAAGGTGCCATTCGCCTCCCCAATTCCAGCGAGGGCTCCAGGAGGTCGGGGCCTGCACGTCTTGGGTCCCTTCCATCACTCGGTGTGCACGGATTAAAAGAAAGAGGGTCAGCCTTCCTCCGGATTACTAGGGACAGGGTATGCCCGGACGCTCCTCTCGGGCTGGCGGTTCTCTGCTGGGGACCAGATGGGCTATGCCTGGGCAACACCTCCCTTGGTATCCGGGGCTCCCATCTCCAGGCCAACGACATGGCAAAGTACCCGGGACGGGCTCCATGGGTCCTGGGCAGTCCTCCCCCGGCCGCCTGGGCCCGAGAGCTCCGGTGATCCTCCCCGTGCCTGAGGACCAGCCGGGGTCCCTGAGCCCCCAAGCCCTGCCCTGCCCTGCGCGGGCATGCAGGAGCCCTACTGTGAAGGCTTGGGGTGGGAAGCTGGGAGTCCTTTCGATCCCGGCCATCTGGTCGCACCTTTCCCCTCGGCCATCTGGTCGCACGCAATGCTTTCCGATAGGGTGACCAGATGGCTGGGTTTCCCTGGAAGTCCCAATGAGGTGCCATTCGCCTCCCCAATCCCAGCAAGGCCTCCAGGAGGTCGGGCACGTTCGCTCCCTGGGTCCCCTCTGTCACTCTGTGCGTGTGGTTTCCCAGAGAGAGGTGTAGCCTTCCTCCGGATTACTAGGGGCAGGGTACTCTCGGACCCCTCTCGGCCTAGCCTCAGCCGGGCCCGGCAGCTGGACGGACCAGGATGCTGCCCCAGCCCTGGGCCTGCCGCGTGGCAGGCTGCCCTGGATGGGTTCTGGCGGGCCCGGGGAGACACCCACGGATGGGCAGGTTCCCGGGGCCCCGGGGAGGGCGGTCTCCCCACCTGGGGCTCAGTCCTTGATCCTGCCACGTGGCAGGGTGCCTGAGACTGGGTCCGGAGGCCCCGGGAAGGCTTCTCCTGTTCCTCTGGGCCTGGGAGCCCCGGCTGGGTCTAGGGGCCCGGCCAGGCCCCAGGTCAGGTAGTCCAGTCCTGGGCCCAGTTCCCTGGCCTGCCGTACTACCAAAGGCCCAGGACTGGGGTTCCGTTGTGCCCTGGGAGCCTCCCCTTGCTTGGCTGGGTTCAGGAGCTCCAGCTGGGGCCCCTGAGGGCCCCAGGGAGGGTGGCCTTGGAGCCCCGGCTGGGTCCAGGGGCCTGCCGGGCCCCTGGTTGGGAGCTCTGGCCCTGGGTCGGTTGCTCTTGCCCTGGACCCTGTCCCCCGGGATGCCGCGCTGCCAAAGGCCCAGGATGGAGTTCCGTTGTACCGGGGAGCCTCCCCTTGCTTGGCTGGGTTCGGGAGCTCCATCCGGGGCCCCTGAGGGCCCCGGGGATGGTGGCCTCCCCTCCCCGGGCTCCATCCTCGGTCCTGCCATGTGACAGGGTGCCCAGGACAGTGTCCAGCAAGCCCAAGGAGGCTTCCCCTGCGTCTCCGGGTCTGGGAGCCCCGGCTAGGTCCAGGGGCCCCGCCGGGCCCCGGGTCATGTGCTCCGGCCCTGAATCATCAGGTGCTCCGGCCCTGGGCCCTGTCCCTCAAGCTACCGCACTGCCAAAGTCCCAGGACGGGGTTCCGTTGTGCCCGGGGAGCCTCCCCTTTCTTGGCTGGGTTCAGAAGCTCCATCCGGGGCCCGGGGGAGGGTGGCTTCCTCGTCTCGGGCTCCGTCCTAGGTCCATGGCAGGATGCCCGGGACAGTGTCCAGCAGGCCCGGGGTTCCTTCCCCTGTGCCTCCGGGCCTGGGAGCCCCGGCTGGCCCCAGGGGCCCTGCCGGGCCTCGGGTCAGGTGCTCTGGCCCTGGGCACTGTCCCCTGGGCTGCCGGGCCACCGAAGGCCCAATACGCGGTCCGTCGGTCCCGGGCAGGACTCCCCTGCTTGTCCGGTTGTCCGCGGACCCTGGGTCAGAGGGCCTGTCGGGTCCCCCTCGCAGCCTTCATGGCTGGGGCCCAGCTGGGGGCCCTGGGCCTCCGGTCCCCCATGCCCCGGCGCCCTCTTGCTCTTTCGTTGGGGCACAGAGCGACCAGATGGCTTCCCTTTCGTGCGCGTCCATCTGGTTGCACCTGTCCCTTTGGCCATCTGCTTTCCTATGGGGCGACTAGATGGCAGAGCTTCCCTGAAAGACCAGATGAGGTGCCATTTGCCTTCCCGATCCCTGCGAGGACTCCAGGAGGTCGGATACTTTTGCGTCTTGGGTCCCGTCTGTCATCACGAGTGCACGGATTACAAGAAAGGGGGGTAATTCTCCTCTGGATTACTAGGGAGAGGGTCAGTCAGACCTCTGTGAGGTCTGGCGATTCTGAAACAGGGGATGGCAGCACCCGGGCCCACCCGCCGGGGCCCCCAGGGGTCCGGGTACGCACCTGCATCTCAGCCCCTTGCCGATGGTCCTTTTTCTCT
>NC_141693.1:880415244-880427744 GCF_964263255.1 Lissotriton vulgaris
CAGGTCTGTGGTGCCCTTAGATGTCCGGGGCTGCACGTGCGCTACACTGAATGGATCAGGGTGAGTCTACCCTTCGCCGACAGGTGCGGGTAACCCGCTGAACCCCGTTCGTGATAGGGATTGGAGATTGCAAATATTTCCCATGAACAAGGAATTCCCAGTAAGTGCGGGTCATAAGTTCGCGTTGATTAAGTCCCTGCCCCTTGTACACACCGTCCGTTGCTACTACTGATTTGATGGTTTAGTGAGGTCCTTGGATCGACCCAATCGGGGTCAGCAATGGCCCTGGCGGAGTGCTGAGAAGACAATCAAACTTGACTATCTAGAGGAAGTAAAAGTCGGAATAAGGTTTCCGTAGGTGAACCTGCGGAAGGATCATTAATGGCGGAGTGGCCCGAGTGACCGATGGTGCCAGCCTGAAGCCCTCGGCCACCTCCTGAAAGCACACACCGTAGGCACAGGGCCCGGCCCTGCCCTGGCGTGCCCCAGCTGGCGGAGCGGTCTGCAGCCACATGGGGTGCTTGGGTGAGGACTGGGACTTCGGAGGGCCTCTCCCCCTGGGAGGGCCTGACTGACGTGTGAAGGACTGGGGAGGGGGACGGCCCTTGTCCCCTGTCCCTCTCTGAGACGGAACCCAAGTTCACCTGGCATGACATCCCCCTCGGATGGGGGGAAATCAAATGGCAGTGCATCCCCCGGGTTGGTACTACCCTTCCCTTGAAAGGCCCTGGCGCCGGCTGGGCCCTCCCATGCCCGAGTCCCGGTCTGGGCTACCGGGGACTTGCCTTTCTCATGTGGCAGGGAAGCCTGGAAGAGAAGGGGCCAAGGGCCCTTGAGGGGACCTTTGGCTCCTCTGGGTGGGAGGCATGTGGGATGTGGAGCCAACTGGCTCTTCTCTACTGGCGCCTCCAACCCAGGCGAGGATGGTGGTGGGCTAATTGCCAGCCTGTCAGCATGGCTCGGAGCCGCCCGGCGACGGACGGCTGACGTGCAGGCGGAGCGACCTTCCCTCGTTGCCAGGTACCCGGTTTGATCCGGTCCCGTGTGGCCGGGCCGGGGGGTTTGAAGACTCGTGTGGTCCCTCCCGATGTTCCCGGGAGGGACCGGCGGCTGCGGGGCTTCCTGCTCCAGTCGCACTGGGATCCCCCTTCCTCTCCTGTGGGTCGAGGGGGACTCCCAGGCCGAGCGCTTGGCAATGTTTTTTTCTCCCAATGGTGCCGTCTGACTCCCAGAGGGGAAGCCTTGAACGGGGCAACCGGGCCGTCATGCCGTACAGGCGGTGGGCGGACGGTGTCACCTTCCTCCCACATCTCCTGCGTCCGCAGGTGGGCGAACGTTTTCAAAAAGTTGCCTGTGATTCTTGGCGGTGGATCACTCGGCTCACGTGTCGATGAAGAATGCAGCTAGTTGCGAGAATTAGTGTGAATTGCAGGACACATTGATCATCAACACTTCGAACGTACCTTGCAACCTCGGGTTCCTCCCGGGGCTACGCCTGTCTGAGGGTCGCTTGATCGTCAATCGCCCCGGGACTTCCCTGGGATGCGGTTGGGACTGTTGCAGGGTTAGCTCCGCTTCCTCTTGGTCCCCCCACTAAGTCAGACCCCCGATCGCCCGTGGCAGGGTCCCTCACCGGGTCCTGCCGCGGAGGTACGCCGCCAGCGTGCCTGGCCCCTGAGAAAGGGGCCTGGTGACTGGTTCGCCCTGGGACCCATCCCGGGGCACCTGTCTGCCTGCCGCACGTGGTTGTCTGTGGTGTCTCACCGGCTGCCAGTGCGCACGTGCCTTGGGCGCCCACCTCTGCGGCCGGCTTCCCGGGGAGGGCGAAACCCTTCCAGATGCAATCCGGGGAAAGAGGGCATGCGCTGCTGGGCCCCCCTGCTCCAGGAGGGGGGCCTGGCCTTCCCTGGCAACCCCCTTTGACGCTCCGGCATCATTCTTCCGACTACGACCTCAGATCGGACGTGGCGACCCGCTGACTTTAAGCATATTACTAAGCCTAGGAAAAGAAACTAACCAGGATTCCCCCAGTAACAGCGAGTGAAGAGGGAAGAGCCCAGCGCCGAATCCCTACCTGGCGGCGGGCGCATGAAATGTGGCGTACAGAAGACCGACTGGGGCGGATTGTTCTCAGTGCACCCCGACCGCGTTGCGCCGCCGGGCAGGGAGGCCCATGCCGGGCGCTAGCGGTCTGCGGTGATGTCGGATACCCACCCGATCGTGTATCAAGAGGGAGAGAGAGGACCAGATAGCTAGTCCGTATCCCCAAATTATATAGAGTTTAATCAAAAAGAGACTAGCTAAAGTTGAGGGAGGATTAACAAGATTTAGTATTTAAATCTAAGTGACTCAGTATTGTTTCGTCAAGGGGTAGTGACACCTGGTAGGTGTGCTCATGAAGCCCTCACCCACCAACCTAGTTGGTGGCATGCTTCATCATCGGGCCCACCCAGTGACACCTAGCGTGTCCCGGGTGTGCTTTGACGCCTGATTACAGCGGAGCAGGTATGTCGCTGAGTGTGCAGTGAAGGGTGTTTTGAATGTGAATTTAAAACGGCTTGGCGGAGGTCCCAGTACCCGAAGGTGGATTAAACTTTAATACCTGAGCCGCCGTCAGCGGTTAAAAATAAGGCTGTGGGATGTTAGAGGCGAGTTACGACCTCCCACATCCTGTGATGGGTCAACATGTTTCAGCCAGTGCCTTATGAATATGCTGGCTTTCTTCAGGACAGATTAAAAGGTGTGTGCAATTAAAACTAGTGGGTGTGTGATTCAGACTATGTGTCTACACGCCCTAAAGTGTTAATCTATGTGTGAGAGGGGGATTCCCTTCTCAAAAAAACACCTGTACATGTAACATGTAAGGACAAGGACAAAACATACAAGGGGAAAAGAGAGTCACTAAAAAGTATTGCATACATATTCATTACAGCCGACTTTATAGCGATGAGGGTGCAGGCTATAAGCGGCTAGGGTGTAATGATACTGGTGGTACCATTATTGTGAGAATCGCACTTGAATTTCGTTGGTGGGGTGGCTAAAGAAACGGTATTCACAATATTAGTGAAAAAGTGGTAAAGAAGAAAGGGAGCGCAGGAATACTTTCTTACGCTAGTTATAAGGAGTTTTGCTTCAAGGTTTTGAAGTGGCAAGGGGTTGGCCCTGTGAGGAAGAGAAAGGTGTTGCCACTAGGGTTAGGAGACCTGTAGGGGAGAAAAGTAGCGCTTACCCGTAGTAGAGTTGGTAGTTCGTCATACTCACAGCATTTCTGGCCAGAGCCTGCTTTGGACCTGTAGTGCCTCCTTTGCAGAACCGGTAAGTTATGGCCATTGCTGCTGGGTTTTATACTGCGGTCGATTGGGTAATTGTGCGCACCTGTATGATTAGAGAAATGGTAGATAGACTCGAGCTGCCGAGACATGATATTGCCCAGGTGCGTGGGGAGTGGTCGCGAGTCTTCGCGCATGCTCGAGGAGTTGTGGCCAGTTTGCGCGCATGCGCAGTGATTCTCGCTATCAAAGCGCATGTGCGAACGTTAGTGTTGTCTTCGCACATGCGCATTGGAGAGTTGCGCGCGCGATGTGCTAGTGTGCCTGTGCAGGCCATTATCGGCAGTGCTATTACACAGAGGGGCTTATAGAGTATGCGCATTCGTGTTAGAATATCAGAGTATCAGTGCCCTTAGGGGATTGGGCATGATACAGTGTGAATGAGTGAATAAAATGGGCAAATAAAATGGGCAGTGTGCCATCGGAGGGCTATCCTATTGTAGCGGTGCCAGGGTAATGTACAGAAGAGTCATAATCATGGGAGGGGATCCACAATCCCATATCTCAGAACTGTGAGGCTCTATCTCAAGGGAGATATTTTACAGGGGGGGATTCCAGTATATAGTGGGCAGGTGGGTTATGGGGATGTTAAGGAATTCCATGGGATGCATCGTTCAGACCATCAGTGGCAGTTGAAAGGTGATATATCCATCGCTGTTCTTTACTGAGAAGTTTCTTGTCATTGTCAATAGGGCTTTCTGGGATTTGTTCAATGACTGTCCAGTTGAGGTCATTGGGTGTATGGCAGTGGGTGATGAAGTGATTAGTAAGTCTACTGATGTTTTTCTTGCATCTTATGGTACTTCGATGCTCGGTTATTCTGGTTTTGACTTTGCGTGTTGTCATCCCCACATACCGGGGGCCACACATACATGTGAGGAGGTATATCACATTGCGTGAGTTACAGTTAGTGTGGTTCCGTTGAGTCCAGGTCTTGTTGGGTTCAAGGTTCAGAGTTTTGGTGTGGGTTGTGAGGTGACACACACTGCAGTCGTTGCAGGGGTAATGTCCAGTGATCTTGGGCAGGCCCCATGCATTGAGGACTGTGTTTGTGGGCAGCTTTGGTGGTAATCTCGGTCGGGTGCTCACCAGTTGATCTTTTAGATTGTTGCACCTCTTGTACGCAAATCTTGGTGCGTCCCATTTCCTCTGCCCGGAGTTGATTATTCTCCAATGTTTTTTGATGATTTTTGCTACCTCGTTGGATGCTGTATTGTAGGTTGTGACGCAGGTTATTGGTTGTTCCAGATCCTCCTTTGTGATGGTTTCAAGGAGTGCGTCACGGTTTTGGTTTCTCGCCCTTTTCTGTGTTTTGCGGATAATGGCTTTTGGGTAGCCACGGCTTGCCAGTTTGGTGGCCAAGTCTGCTGATTGTGATTTATAATCACTGACGTTGGTGCAGTTTCTGCGTATGCGGAGAAACTGGCCGAATGGTAAGTTTTCTTTGAGAGGGCGAGGGTGAAAGCTCGTGAAGTGGAGCAGTGAATTCCTCGCTGTTGGTTTGTAGTATGTGGTAGTGATAAGGGTCCGATCTTTGGCTGTGATGTCCAGATCTAAGAAGGGTAGTTGGTGGTTGCTTGCTGTGCTGGTGAAATTCAGATATGGGTCCCTGGTGTTGAGCCAGGTCATGAATTTGTCCAGGTCATCCTGGGAACCTTGCCAGATGACCAGAATATCATCAACATACCTGTGCCATTTCAGGATGTGATCACTGAACGGGTTGGTTTCCACAGAGATGTTAGTGCATTCAAAATGGTGTACTTATAGTCCTTTCACATAGTGGGGGATGCACACCAATTTTTAAACCGACTTTATTAATTCTTCCAAGTTAATCCATCCTTCGTTTTGATTGCGTGCAAATGAGATTTTTAGGCATGCCCTGCTGCCAATTGTTAAGAAACATATGAAAGGAGGGACTTCGCAGCCCCATATTCAAATGCACAGCTATGTGCCGCTAAGTATTGCGTGCACTACTTTTTACACTCCTTAGTTCAGATATAAATTTTAACCATTTTCTTCTATATCTTGACTCTCTTTTTTTTAAACGTTTTTGATCCATTGTTACAATCCACAACTGGGTAAAATGCCGATTTTCAGTCTTTAACATTCCAACTGTGCCAATCCAGGCCTTCATGAAAGAATGCGATGAATGCAAGAAGTCCTTTGTCAATAATCGTTTATTCAGTAGTTAAAAACCCAATGCATTTCGGGCCTCCATGTGCCCTTCTTCGGGGGTCACTACAAATAACAATACAATACAATCAGTCACTTTTAAAATCTGAAATATTTTGTGTTATAATGCACATTTGGCGCTGCGCTTAAAACAGAATAATTTTAACATTTATCTTAATACACTGCGTGCCCATGTTTATTCTTCAACCTTGGTTATAAAAGTACTAGGTTGTGAAGATACGGGGTGTGAGAGCAAATGTTCACCGTAGTAATTATTCAGCTGGTTCTATCGGTTCTAATCTCTCTTATCTGGCGTGCGCACAAGCTGAAACCCTTCCGTGGCCCTACGTTTGTATAGGCGTTTCCTCCATTAACCTTACGCGCTGTTAAATGCCTCGGTTTTTTACAACTGTTTGACAAGTGCTGTGCTTGAATCTTGATAACATGCTAAAAGTTACACAGTCGATATTTAGCGTTTCCTCATTACTACGTTTGCCACATAAAATATGCGCTCTGTCTCGCTAACGCTTACCCGGTTCTGCAGACTGTTAACATCGCGCGTCCTCATACTGATTGCTCACGCCGCTGTACTAAATTATTCACTGCCCACGCTATTTGAAGTTCTCCACCCTCGTGTTCACCCTCCCTATTCCTCCGTGGTCCTAGCGCCTTCTATTCCATCAATATTACTTACTCAAAATAAAATACATTTCCCAAGGTGCATCATTTTGCTACAAAGCGTGACTCACAAAGTGCATAAACATATAAAATGTAAAAGTCACTTAGATTCAGTTGCCAAAGCTCGCATCTTCAGTATATGTATTGATACTGTTGCGAGGGACTTCGATGTTAATTCCAATTGTGTATTTAAACAGTTCATGTTTCCCATTCGTCTCAATTCCTTAGTGGGGGTGCTATCCCTGGTTTTGGGCAAAGTTAAGACATTTCACATAGTGGGGGATGCACACCAATTTTTAAACCGACTTTATTAATTCTTCCAAGTTAATCCATCCTTCGTTTTGATTGCGTGCAAATGAGATTTTTAGGCATGCCCTGCTGCCAATTGTTAAGAAACATATGAAAGGAGGGACTTCGCAGCCCCATATTCAAATGCACAGCTATGTGCCGCTAAGTATTGCGTGCACTACTTTTTACACTCCTTAGTTCAGATATAAATTTTAACCATTTTCTTCTATATCTTGACTCTCTTTTTTTTAAACGTTTTTGATCCATTGTTACAATCCACAACTGGGTAAAATGCCGATTTTCAGTCTTTAACATTCCAACTGTGCCAATCCAGGCCTTCATGAAAGAATGCGATGAATGCAAGAAGTCCTTCGTCAATAATCGTTTATTCAGTAGTTAAAAACCCAATGCATTTCGGGCCTCCATGTGCCCTTCTTCGGGGGTCACTACAAATAACAATACAATACAATCAGTCACTTTTAAAATCTGAAATATTTTGTGTTATAATGCACATTTGGCGCTGCGCTTAAAACAGAATAATTTTAACATTTATCTTAATACACTGCGTGCCCATGTTTATTCTTCAACCTTGGTTATAAAAGTACTAGGTTGTGAAGATACGGGGTGTGAGAGCAAATGTTCACCGTAGTAATTATTCAGCTGGTTCTATCGGTTCTAATCTCTCTTATCTGGCGTGCGCACAAGCTGAAACCCTTCCGTGGCCCTACGTTTGTATAGGCGTTTCCTCCATTAACCTTACGCGCTGTTAAATGCCTCGGTTTTTTACAACTGTTTGACAAGTGCTGTGCTTGAATCTTGATAACATGCTAAAAGTTACACAGTCGATATTTAGCGTTTCCTCATTACTACGTTTGCCACATAAAATATGCGCTCTGTCTCGCTAACGCTTACCCGGTTCTGCAGACTGTTAACATCGCGCGTCCTCATACTGATTGCTCACGCCGCTGTACTAAATTATTCACTGCCCACGCTATTTGAAGTTCTCCACCCTCGTGTTCACCCTCCCTATTCCTCCGTGGTCCTAGAGCCTTCTATTCCATCAATATTACTTACTCAAAATAAAATACATTTCCCAAGGTGCATCATTTTGCTACAAAGCGTGACTCACAAAGTGCATAAACATATAAAATGTAAAAGTCACTTAGATTCAGTTGCCAAAGCTCGCATCTTCAGTATATGTATTGATACTGTTGCGAGGGACTTCGATGTTAATTCCAATTGTGTATTTAAACAGTTCATGTTTCCCATTCGTCTCAATTCCTTAGTGGGGGTGCTATCCCTGGTTTTGGGCAAAGTTAAGACATTTCACATAGTGGGGGATGCACACCAATTTTTAAACCGACTCTGTTTTAAGCGCAGCGCCAAATGTGCATTATAACACAAAATATTTCAGATTTTAAAAGTGACTGATTGTATTGTATTGTTATTTGTAGTGACCCCCGAAGAAGGGCACATGGAGGCCCGAAATGCATTGGGTTTTTAACTACTGAATAAACGATTATTGACGAAGGACTTCTTGCATTCATCGCATTCTTTCATGAAGGCCTGGATTGGCACAGTTGGAATGTTAAAGACTGAAAATCGGCATTTTACCCAGTTGTGGATTGTAACAATGGATCAAAAACGTTTAAAAAAAAGAGAGTCAAGATATAGAAGAAAATGGTTAAAATTTATATCTGAACTAAGGAGTGTAAAAAGTAGTGCACGCAATACTTAGCGGCACATAGCTGTGCATTTGAATATGGGGCTGCGAAGTCCCTCCTTTCATATGTTTCTTAACAATTGGCAGCAGGGCATGCCTAAAAATCTCATTTGCACGCAATCAAAACGAAGGATGGATTAACTTGGAAGAATTAATAAAGTCGGTTTAAAAATTGGTGTGCATCCCCCACTATGTGAAATGTCTTAACTTTGCCCAAAACCAGGGATAGCACCCCCACTAAGGAATTGAGACGAATGGGAAACATGAACTGTTTAAATACACAATTGGAATTAACATCGAAGTCCCTCGCAACAGTATCAATACATATACTGAAGATGCGAGCTTTGGCAACTGAATCTAAGTGACTTTTACATTTTATATGTTTATGCACTTTGTGAGTCACGCTTTGTAGCAAAATGATGCACCTTGGGAAATGTATTTTATTTTGAGTAAGTAATATTGATGGAATAGAAGGCGCTAGGACCACGGAGGAATAGGGAGGGTGAACACGAGGTGGGGAACTTCAAATAGCGTGGGCAGTGAATAATTTAGTACAGCGGCGTGAGCAATCAGTATGAAGACGCGCGATGTTAACAGTCTGCAGAACCGGGTAAGCGTTAGCGAGACAGAGCGCATATTTTATGTGGCAAACGTAGTAATGAGGAAACGCTAAATATCGACTGTGTAACTTTTAGCATGTTATCAAGATTCAAGCACAGCACTTGTCAAACAGTTGTAAAAAACCGAGGCATTTAACAGCGCGTAAGGTTAATGGAGGAAACGCCTATACAAACGTAGGGCCACGGAAGGGTTTCAGCTTGTGCGCACGCCAGATAAGAGAGATTAGAACCGATAGAACCAGCTGAATAATTACTACGGTGAACATTTGCTCTCACACCCCGTATCTTCACAACCTAGTACTTTTATAACCAAGGTTGAAGAATAAACATGGGCACGCAGTGTATTAAGATAAATGTTAAAATTATTCTGTTTTAAGCGCAGCGCCAAATGTGCATTATAACACAAAATATTTCAGATTTTAAAAGTGACTGATTGTATTGTATTGTTATTTGTAGTGACCCCCGAAGAAGGGCACATGGAGGCCCGAAATGCATTGGGTTTTTAACTACTGAATAAACGATTATTGACGAAGGACTTCTTGCATTCATCGCATTCTTTCATGAAGGCCTGGATTGGCACAGTTGGAATGTTAAAGACTGAAAATCGGCATTTTACCCAGTTGTGGATTGTAACAATGGATCAAAAACGTTTAAAAAAAAGAGAGTCAAGATATAGAAGAAAATGGTTAAAATTTATATCTGAACTAAGGAGTGTAAAAAGTAGTGCACGCAATACTTAGCGGCACATAGCTGTGCATTTGAATATGGGGCTGCGAAGTCCCTCCTTTCATATGTTTCTTAACAATTGGCAGCAGGGCATGCCTAAAAATCTCATTTGCACGCAATCAAAACGAAGGATGGATTAACTTGGAAGAATTAATAAAGTCGGTTTAAAAATTGGTGTGCATCCCCCACTATGTGAAATGTCTTAACTTTGCCCAAAACCAGGGATAGCACCCCCACTAAGGAATTGAGACGAATGGGAAACATGAACTGTTTAAATACACAATTGGAATTAACATCGAAGTCCCTCGCAACAGTATCAATACATATACTGAAGATGCGAGCTTTGGCAACTGAATCTAAGTGACTTTTACATTTTATATGTTTATGCACTTTGTGAGTCACGCTTTGTAGCAAAATGATGCACCTTGGGAAATGTATTTTATTTTGAGTAAGTAATATTGATGGAATAGAAGGCGCTAGGACCACGGAGGAATAGGGAGGGTGAACACGAGGGTGGAGAACTTCAAATAGCGTGGGCAGTGAATAATTTAGTACAGCGGCGTGAGCAATCAGTATGAGGACGCGCGATGTTAACAGTCTGCAGAACCGGGTAAGCGTTAGCGAGACAGAGCGCATATTTTATGTGGCAAACGTAGTAATGAGGAAACGCTAAATATCGACTGTGTAACTTTTAGCATTTTATCAAGATTCAAGCACAGCACTTGTCAAACAGTTGTAAAAAACCGAGGCATTTAACAGCGCGTAAGGTTAATGGAGGAAACGCCTATACAAACGTAGGGCCACGGAAGGGTTTCAGCTTGTGCGCACGCCAGATAAGAGAGATTAGAACCGATAGAACCAGCTGAATAATTACTACGGTGAACATTTGCTCTCACACCCCGTATCTTCACAACCTAGTACTTTTATAACCAAGGTTGAAGAATAAACATGGGCACGCAGTGTATTAAGATAAATGTTAAAATTATTCTGTTTTAAGCGCAGCGCCAAATGTGCATTATAACACAAAATATTTCAGATTTTAAAAGTGACTGATTGTATTGTATTGTTATTTGTAGTGACCCCCGAAGAAGGGCACATGGAGGCCCGAAATGCATTGGGTTTTTAACTACTGAATAAACGATTATTGACGAAGGACTTCTTGCATTCATCGCATTCTTTCATGAAGGCCTGGATTGGCACAGTTGGAATGTTAAAGACTGAAAATCGGCATTTTACCCAGTTGTGGATTGTAACAATGGATCAAAAACGTTTAAAAAAAAGAGAGTCAAGATATAGAAGAAAATGGTTAAAATTTATATCTGAACTAAGGAGTGTAAAAAGTAGTGCACGCAATACTTAGCGGCACATAGCTGTGCATTTGAATATGGGGCTGCGAAGTCCCTCCTTTCATATGGTACTTATAGTCCTGCCACGCTTGGGGCAAAAACGCTGCCCATAGATGTTCCGTTTGTTTGTAGATAAAAGGTGCCCTCATACTCGAAATAATTTTCTTTGAGGGCCAAAGTGGCACATGCCAGTATGAAACTCCTCGGAGTGTGGTAAGGCCAAGGGGATTCCTCTAAGATGTCGTGAAGAACTTTCAAGGTGGCATCCTGGGGGAGACTGGTGTACAGGCTCTCCACGTCTAACCCTACCAGCAGTTGTGTATCAGGGTCAAAGTCCATATTGTTTATGACCTGTAATAGATGTTTAGTATCCTTTATGTATGTGGGTGTTTTTTGCACCAAAGGATTTAAGAAAAAATCACAGTAACGTGATAACGGTTCAAATAGGGAGTTTATGCCTGACACAATAGGTCTGCCAGGTGGTGGGATTTTACCCTTGTGTACTTTGGGTACAGTGTAGAAGTACGGGGTCCTGGAGTGTTCAGGGCATAGGTATTCAGCTTCCCGTTTGGGAATATGTTCTGCATCTGCTGCCCTCTTGACAAGTGCAAGGATAGTTGCTCGTAGATTGGCTGTTGGATCCTGTTCCAACCTGCGGTAGTTCCTGTTGTCGCTTAAAAGTCTGTGACATTCAGTGTCATAATCTGTTTTGTCCTGCAATACGATGCCTCCCCCCTTGTCGGCTGGTTTTATGACCAGTGTGGCGTTATTTTGTAGGCGTTGTATAGTTTGTCTATCTTCCCAAGACAAATTGTTGAAGTGATTGGTCTGGTTAAGGTTCTCAATGTCATGGTATACTGCCTGTTCAAATGTAGTGATTTCGGCAGGGATGGTGGAAGGTGGTGGGACAAAAGTTGACTTGATCCTGAGACCCGTGATGTTGGGGTTCTCGTGGGGTTGATCACTTTCTGGGGTAGGTTTTTCAAAGAACGATTTCAATTTGAGTTTTCTGAAAAATTGCGCCAGTTCAACGTGTAGTCTGAATTTGTCGAGTCTGGCGGTTGGCACAAATGACAGTCCTTTTTCCAGGACTGACTGTTCTTTGTGAGATAACGGGGTACTGGATAAGTTAAATACCAGTGATGGCTGGGCGGTGGCGTTCAGTGTTTGCTCGGTCCCGGTGTTGCTTCTTTTGCCTTTTGGCGTGTGTTCGAGCTTACTGGGTTCTCTTCTTCGGCCCAGTGGACCTGTGTGTTGTGTTGGATTGGTCTTCGGCGGCCCCACGCCCTTCGGCCCTGTCCTAAAAAAGGAATGTGTGGGCCCTGGTTGCCCGTGAATAGCGGCATTGGTCCCGGGGGATACATTGTAGGGAAACCGTAGATGGGGTTCTGCATGTGACCGAAGTTAGGTGGGGAGCCGTAGAATTGGCTTTGTTGCCCTCCTTGCCAGGTGTTAGGCCAATGTTGTCCTCTTCGTCCTCTTCCACCTCCTCCTCGTTTTTGTGATCCGCTGCTGGAGTCACTGG
Source organism: Lissotriton vulgaris (assembly GCF_964263255.1). Classification (NCBI taxonomy): domain Eukaryota; kingdom Metazoa; phylum Chordata; class Amphibia; order Caudata; family Salamandridae; genus Lissotriton; species Lissotriton vulgaris. Next base: position 880,427,652 of record NC_141693.1, read on the forward strand.
AAATAGAACTATCGTCACCTGAAGAGTTGGACATATTGGTGTCCTTGGTTGGTGGTGTGTAGTCTTCTTCTGAGTACGGATACACTTTGGCAT